>NW_027284216.1:0-76817 GCF_046629955.1 Centroberyx affinis | reverse complement strand
CCCATGTTTTTTCGAGCTATTCTGTTGCTTTTTTGTTGTTTTTCTCGTTGGATGGGGCGGTGTGTGACACTGCTTTGAGGTTTCTGTGACTGTGAACCCAACCCGCCCACCCTACCCCCACCCCCAAATCCCCGACTCACCCCCCCCCCCCCCCCCCCCCCCCCCGACCACCCCACCCCTTCCTCCTGCCGCTGTAGGTGAGGAGATTACGCTTTACTTTCGTTGCCGTTTGTCTGGGGAGCTTCGTTGGGAACCGTCTTCACCTCGGTGGTGGCGTTCTTCACCTCCGCCTCGTTTTTAGTTTTATCATCCTTCACAGTCTTACCGCTAGAGGGATAAAACAGAGAGAGAGAGCCAGAAGAAAAAAAAGAGGAGATTCCGTTAACAGCGAATCACTAGTCGCAAAGCTGTCTGTTCTGAGCTGCCTTTTGTCTAATTTTTCAAAGAAAGGAGAAAAGGGGGGAAAACATGCAAGATGCTTTGAGGGAATTTGTCTTTCCTCCTGGAATTGAATACATTTCACACATAACAGGATCAAGCTCACTATCCTAGCCAGACATCAAATAAGAGCACATGGATGTCACAGCTATTTTCAGGGAACAATGAATGCTGATGTGGAATGAGACAGGGCCAGTACAGTAGAGCACAATACATGAAGGAATGAAAGACTCAGGCATAACCTACAACACACACTACAATACACAAGAGGATTACACGCCGTCTGGACTGAGCAGGGACACAATGGAAAGAGACTTTAAAGCCATATCTCACTGTAGTAGAACATTTTCAATGTTTAGCACGTGTACCCCGGTGGGAATTCATTTGCAGTACTGTGGTGCTCTAGCTTCCATTTTGAAAACGTAGTCTGGAAAGCTAGTCACACAAACCATATCCTTATCTTTTTTCTGCCCTATGTGTGAGTTTGCAATAATCAATACGCTGCTATATCCTGCTGACACTTCTATGAGTCAGGCTGATCCGCTTCCACTGTAATACAGACAAAAAAACCGAATACGTGCTTTTTCTTGAGTTTCCAGAGTTAGGGCTGCGACTGTCCTCCAACTGAATGAGTCCTTTCCTATGTCTTCAAACCTGGTGCGATCTTTTGAAACTTAGACTGGTAAACTCTTCAATCCACATTTTTATCGGTCTCATCACTTACGTGCATGCCTCAGGTACCACTAGATGCAGTGGGGCCAATAGCATCCTCTGTTACATCTCAAGATTGAGATCAATTTCACACACATCACTGCATTCGACACAAAGGTGTAGAAACAGCCATTTACATAAAAAGGGCTGTGTGGGTGTATGTGTGGCTGTACATGCATTTGTACACTGAGTTATATAATAAGAATGATTATTTTAAGCAGGCTGCCTGCTTTATTTGTTATTTCCTTTGTAATTTACCATAAGCAGTTGTTGACTGTAAAATCTATGCCAACCAACTGTAATGCCTTATGTGTTGTACCATATTTTTTGCAATGAAATTCTGGCAACCAGCTGCCGATAATTTACTTTAAAGTTGAACTTTGCAATAAAATACCGTAATATATCATACAGATGTACTGTGTTTATCACTGAGATAGACTGTAATTAGGTTTACATTATATCTGTTGTTTTTAAAATAGTTTACTGTAAACAGGTTTATATTATAGCTGTTATTTTTAAAGCAAATTACCGTAAACAGGTTTACAATATATCTGTTTTTCTCATAGTAATTTACCGTCAACAAAACAGTTCTCAACTATGAAATTGCCAAAAAAGCACACTGTAATGTCTTGTACATTGTCACCATATTTTTTTTACAAGTTCTGGCAACCACAGCTGCCAGTATTTTACCATAAATTACACAGAATTTTTGCCGTTTTTTCATGAGAGGGATGAACAAAATCAACCCAAGCATTCTGGGAAGGCAGACTTGTGCTGTTTGCTTTCACAAACAATTCCCTTTATTTACACGGCAGCCATATTTGATTTACGTCCTGCTTGGAGTGGGAAACACTGTGTTTATCAAACCCAAGAACGGCAAGTCGATACTTGTGTCCTTGTGGAGAAAGCGCTTTCGAAGTTGTCTTGGAGAGAACACACGTCTCAAGAAAACATCTTTACAGTTTGAGATGGTCTGTGTGCTCAGCGTCACTCAACTAAGACATACAGCTGTTCATTTTCCTAGATGTTTCAACCATCTCTGTATTAATGACTATAGAGCTGTTTGGATGGGATGTGTCATTCTCGCAATGAACTTTGGGGCTTCCCATTTGGTCTTGTCAGCTAGGAGTCATTCCTATGTTCCCAGGGTCCTATGTCCCCAGGGTCCTGTGTTCCCCAGATTTATATGGCACATAATGGGAACATGAGAAAGGGTCCAATGTTCCCAGGGTCCTATGTTAACAGGGTCCTATGTTCCCCAGCTCTATATAGCACATAATGGGAACCTGAAAAAGATGTTCCCCAAACCAAATCATCAAATCATCAAAAATAGGGTAAAATCTGACCCACAGAGAACATTGGTTTTTAATAGTATGGCATGCAGCAATAAAACATTCTGGGTAGTTTTGTGGATCAAACCAAACCCAAACAAGAGTTTGAGTCAAGTTGAGTAAAATTTTATCCACAGAACCACCCAGACTCTTTAATATTCTCTGCTGGGTCAGATTTGACCTGGAACACCACAATTTTTTTTAGAGACCTTCAAAATCAAATAAAATGATAACCATTGGTTTTGTTGTGTTTCTATAGCTGTTTTGAAGCCTTGTCCAATCCAATAAAAAAAATGGATAATATTTATGAAACACTTTAACTTGAAACTTGAACACAATAGGAGGGTTAATGTGTGTTAACAGAATATTGAACTGGGCAACATAGGACCCTGGGAACATAGGACCCTGGGAACATAGGACCCTGGGAACATAGATACGCTCCCGTCAGCTAAGTCACCATCTGATACATCTTCGGTTTGCAACTAAAATCCCAGGATCTTTATTCGTCCTCTGTCCGTCAATCGTACTTTGGCTGTTAGATATTGTGTCAAGAAGGAACAAGAATGCACAAGAGCACGTACTGAGAAAGACCTACTTCCTGGAACATACTGAAGCAGATGGAAACAAGAAGAAAACTCAACCCGTCTTAGAACAAAAGTCATGGGTGTTCTCTGAAATCCAGTTGCTGTAGCCTTTAATTTGGACTTTCTTGGGCAATTTGGCCTCCAACTCTGCCAACTCTGCACATCTTTGGACAGTATCCAAGGATAATAATAATATTCATCCAAAAACCAGTTGAGTTTGCCTCTGTTTCCATCTGTTTTGCATGGCGTTTCTCACCCCGCCATGTGAATAAAGCCAATTAAAGTGCTTCACAAGGTGGCATATGACCCCCCCCCCCCCCCCCCCCCCCCCCACCCCATGGCACCAGGTCCCTTGAGTTGAAGAGGGGCCTTCCGCAAGGCAGGAGCTCAACACAACGAAAGAGGAAGGAGTGCAAAAAATGCTGAGCAAATGAAAAGTGAAAGGAGAGGAAGAAAGAAAAGTGCCCTGTAAATATTTAAACAAGGACCATTGCAGCTCATCTTCCCCAAAGATATATGTCTGCAGCCAAGTTTGGCAAGAGACACCACTCTCACAAAGAAGCTGAAAAAGTAGATGAACTGACTGACCTTTATGTTTTTGTTTTTTTGTGGGGGAAAGTTCAGCCCCTGTGAGATATCACGCACAACATACACATTGAAAAGTTTGAAACATGGCCAATGAAATAAAAAAAAAAAACATACATGCTTAATAGTTGGAGACAGGCTCGGGCCCAGAATGCTGCTGCCTCGAATCCTTGAACCAACAGGGAAAATCTAGCCAGAGGAATTGCATAACAAATGTGGTCTCCTTCAAACACGACTGCCCTTGAGCAAAGCATTTAACCCCAACTGCTCCGTTGGATCTTCTCAGTGGATGTACATTGGATGTACTTTTCTTAGTTGTGAAGTCGGGCATCCGATGTACTTCTTGGTCAGAAATTAAGCAAACATGGAGGTGATAAGGCATCTGCTTTATATCTAGCTGCTCAGTTAGCAGTTACGCAATCTCAGAACCCATCGTCTATCGGTCTGACGATGATTAGACTCTGGACTTGGATTTATCAAGTTTTACATAAGTAGTTTTGGCCAATACCACATCATATACCATACTACACAAAAACACATATGGGCAATTTAAAGTCCTCAATTCACCTGACCTGCATGTCTATAAACAACCGGACCACCTGGAGGAAACCAACGGAAATTCCACACAGAAAGGACCGGAGATTCCAACCCACATTCTACCCACAGTACTAACCACTGAGCCACCGTACCGCTGCTACTGCTGGTTGGAAAAGTTATACATCCAATAATCCTGACAGCAATAATCCCGAATGCACAAGCACTCCTCAAATCCAACTCAACAGTCCTGCTGCCTCGGCAGAATTTCAGGACAAGCGCAGTCTCAGACCATCTCTATACAATCGCTAAACATCCAACACTGTTCTGAGCAGAGCTGAGCTGAGCACTGGCTGTAACTCTGAGAGAAGCCAGCACAACCCAAGTCTGTCATCTAGGGTTGACATCTCTAGGCGGTGCACAGTTAAAATTATCCTACACCCATAGCATCCACTTCTTGTGCTGAACTTTTTGGGGGTGTTGCAGCGCAACCTTGATCTGCCATCATGGGCTGACTTCACTCTGCGGTGTCAAGTCAGGTTTATTTATATCGCCCTTCATCACAAAAGCATGCCTCAAAGGTCTTTACAAAGAACAAATCTATGGAATGCCATAGAGGTAGTCAAAGACGTTGCACAAGCTTTACCTTTCAGTGTCCCCGCCACATTTTTGAGCCTTGAGCTCCAGAGCTCAAGGCTCCTTCATTCCTAAGACAATTGCTGCCATCAACCATAAACTATAGTCCACCTCTTATTGTTGCACTTTGCATATTGTAAAACTTGCACTTTTTTATACTTATTGCACTTTGCTAACTTGATGTTCGCTATTACTCGCTGTTTATAGTGTTTTTGTTGTTGTCGTATGTACAGTATGTTTCTCCCATGTTTTTTATGCTGCACCAGAATTGCCCTCCAGGGACAATAAAGATTTACTGAACTGAATTGAATTGAATTTCCTCACTCTCTGAACAAGCAGAATCTAAACTGAATGTAAACTTTGTCAGGTATTATCCCTTGTTTAATTCAATGGCATACCAATACATATTTTTTACCTTAATCATTTTACAAAGGCAACAATATCCTAAGAAGGTGCACTGGTTTGGTTGACTAGCAACGGCGCTTATCCTCAATCCTCATCCTCCACCTTCAAAACTTCATCCACTATAACTAACTTGACCTTGCTTTTTCACCAACTCTAAATCAGCTCTTGTATTGTCAGCAGCTGTTGAAGGTCCACTTCCCCTCCTTGTTTAATGCTGTTGTTAGTTCTATATGGATTGCATGAGTGCCAACATGGCAGGAGTTCCTTTTAAAACATTGTTTTAAAGGTGCAAAAAATGGAATTGTTGTGCAATGGCATTAATTAGTAGCCATTTTTACACTGTATGGCTAACCTCAAATGATATGTAACATTGCACCAATAGGGATCTATACTTGTGGGAATGGTTTACAAGGATATTTTTCATATCCCAAGAGAATTGGGTCCTGGGAGAGGAGAGGAGCGCTGCTCAGAAATCCAATAAACCCACAAGTTGCCTGACAAGAGATTTCTGTATGGGGGTGCTGAAGAAAAATCACCGCATAGATCAGTAGGAGAGTTGTGCTCCAGTCCCGTCAGAGTTATGAAGACAAATCTCCCAAATGACAAGTCGGGTTTCATCAAGGTGATGCTGAAATGACAAGAGCCCCGCTCCCAACTTGGCCTCAACTCCCCATAATTCATCACTGACGTCTTCGTCTTCTGCTCCTCCGAGTGAAAAGCCAAGTATGAGATGGAGTGATTGTCAGTAAGCTCCTATAATATATCTTTGACCAGATAGCTTGCTCATCATCCTTAGGGGGGTGTCAGAAATCTGGAAGAGAACAACTGCTGAGAGCAAAACTCAAAACAATAACCCTTCATACCACCACTGAACACGACTTTCCTACCTACCAGTATGAAAAACTGCCATGGGGAAAAAGCTACAGCCTTGGAGAATTTCTGAAGGAATACTGACATGATAATTCACTTATATTTCTTGTCAAAGCATTGATTAAATAGTAATATATGTGATATTCAAATAGTATAAGTAACTGTCCAAAGGCACATGCGGATTCTTTCGAGCGCTAATTTGAAATTGGCACAATTCTGGAGCAAAATGACTAATAAATGTTTGGTGCACATTTTGTCCCCATAATGATGCAGCTAACTGTATAATCAAAGCAGTGACATTAGTGAGATAGAAAGAGGTGGTAGAGGGTAAAAGGAGAATTGACCCCCATGTGAATAGACAAACGAGTGGAGGGTGGAGGTGGTGGTTGAATGAAGACAGGCACATACTGGTTCCATCCCAATGTTCATACTAGCATACCATTTAGCATGCCCAATACAAGGCATCCTTAAAGGAAAATTCCACCCGCGGATACTCTTACACTGTTAGATATCGTCTACTTGAATGTTCAATGCATTCCAGGAGTTTTGCATTTTGCGATGATGCGCTGTAATTTTCTTTTTTTGGTGGACCCACTTTTCCCTCAACCTGCCTAGTCTACTTCTACTTCAGTTAGCGACTTCCTACGTTTCCCAGAAAGCCTTTCAACTCCCAGAGATCTGTGAATATTGGGGAGTGTCTACGATCATGGCTGCACCCCTTACTCAAAATGCAACATGTCTTGCAGGGAGAAATTGGTATCTCTGCCTCTTCTACAATGGATTCCTCCTTATGTGAGAATTGTTGAATGTCAGTGCAAAAGCCCTGCTCTTTGATTCTGAGGGACTGGCGTTGTTGATGTTTTTATAGTTTCTGCTATCAAACTCCATTGTAGCTGTGCTGGAAATATGTCTTTGTGATGTCACATCATATGTTTGGCCAGTTATCCATGGGAATAAGAAAAGTATACCACCAAACACAAAAAATAGGTCCAGAAATGCAAGGTACATTGCCAATACCTGTTTTTTAACGGTGGATTTTTCCTTTATAAATGGTATGCTAGTGGACTATTGGAATGGTAATAGGGCAGAACAGACAATTTGAGGAGTGGGGGAATGGAGGTGTTCATACTCGTCTTGGCCTGGTGTGGTCGAGTCTGTACCCAGGGCATTGGGCGCATCCTTGGTCGGGCCGTCTATTTGTAAGTCCTTATTCTGGGTGCTGTCAGGGGCTTTGACTGGGTCACGCTGGCTCTGTGGCCCGTCGGCTTTAGCGGAGGGTGGGCTGGCTGGCTCTGAGGCAGGGGGTGTCGGGTTGGACAAGGGGGTATTTTTAGGGGTGTCGCTCAGGTCAACCAGGGGCCCCACGTCGGGTTGGGCGGCGGGAGCAGGGGAAGGGACGTTAGCGTTAAGCGCACCGGACTGGGCGGCGGGGCTGTTTTTGGGGGAGGAGGACTTGGTAGGGGCGGCTTTGGTTGGGCTGGAGGCGCTGGCGGTTAGGGCGGTGCTCTCGCTAGCAGGGCTGCTCTGCGCCGTGCTAAAGCTCTCAGCGACTGAGTTAGTGGCAGTGGAGGGGAGCAAGTTCACCACCGTGGAGGTGGTGTCTGCAGCGGCGGGCCTGTTTGGTGAGGAGGAGGAGGAGGAGGAAGAACAGGAGAGGAGAAGGGGAGGCGGGGAGTGGACAAAGGGGAAGAAGCCAAAGAGCCACCGGAAAAGTGAGGGAAGAAAGGAAAGGGCAACAGGAGAAATAAGGGGGTAGAGGGGGGGGGGGGGGTGAAGGTCAAGGCATAAACACACAGAGTGAGTTCTACGTGCAGTGTCAAAGCAAAATCTACAGAAACAAAATCTTTGTGGAGTGAGGGGTGCACACGAAAAACTATCAAAAATAATATGGCAAACTAAAGAAAGATAGGAGATAGAGGTTTTAGGATTAAGATGACTAAGAGTTTGAACCTGGCATACAAGTTATTTTAAAATAACTGCCACCTCTGTACCAGTATTATCCCATAACTCCCATGAATTTAATCTAGTTAGGATCTGACCAAAGTTATATTAGTGAGGATATTTTTCCCTAATAATAACACATTGTCAGGCTTGTCGCTCTGTACTTTCATTTACCTATCCATACATATATGCTACAGGAAGGCCCAAGTCCAAGACGACCCCCAGGTTGGGCAAGTGGTGTGTTCCTGTGATGGTGGGGGGTACTCACTCAGGTTCTGTCAAAGGGGTGGTCTCATTGGGCTCAGTGGGACCCCCTCCTTCTTGGTTGGGGCTGTGTTCCTTCTCCGTCCTCACCTCCACAATGGGCTCCTTAGACTCATCTTTCCTGTTGTCGGAAGGCAACAGAGTAAGCATTAGCATTAATACGCCAGAAATGGTCAATTCGTTAAATTATTGATAAATCTCTTACAGAGCGATGCGCCAATCAATCAGCCACCAATCATAAAAGGCTGATTAATGTTCTAAATAAAATATTCCTTTCTGATGTTGTGTTATGAATATCAGAGCCTATGTGATGAGAAATGATTCAATGTATTAGATAGAATGAAAACCTTTTTCATCAGGCTCACACTAACATAAACTTAACTGTTTGGATAATATCACTTATTTCTACGTTGTTTAGCAGCCAGGAGAACAATCTGTTAAACACAGCACTCAGTGGAAATTTTACTGTTTTTGCTTCATTTTTGTTCATATGATCATCGACTGGAGGTTTACCCTCCTTTTTATTTAACATTACATCACTAATGTCATAAGCCGTAAAAGGAATAGTTCACCCAAAAATGAAAATTCTGTCATCATCTACTCACCCTCATGCCAGTTGAAACACAGGTGAAATTTGTCCATATAACACACAGGGAGGTTGCCAGCACAACTCCATAGCAGCTTTCTCCAAAACAACTGAAGTCAGTGGGGACCAGTTCTTCAGAGTTCCAAAAAGGTCTATAGGTATATATAGGTCTTTCTATTCACAATGTGATTGTCTGGCTGTTTTTGTTTTGGAACTCTAAAGAACAGGTCCCCATTGACTTCAGTTGTTTTGGAGAAGGCTGCTACCAAGTTGTGCTGGCAACCTCCCTGTGTGTTATATGGACTAACAAATTTCACCTGTGTTTCATTTGGCATGAGGGTGAGTAGATGATGACAGAATTTTCATTTTTGGGTGAACTATTCCTTTAAAGGCCAAAAGGCCGTATTCTAACTCACGTGAACGCTGCCTTGCCCTCCTCGATGTCCTTGTTCTTGGCGCCCGGGCCGGCCTTGCCGCAGAAGTTGACGGCGATGCACATGAGGAGGCCGCACTTGTTGAGGAAGTAGCAGGTGACGTCCACGCCCACCAGCAGCAGGAAGAAGACCACGATCAGGATGCCCACGATGGCGCCGGTGCCCAGGCCCGAGCCGCCGCCCATGGCGTCTGAACGGCGAGGACAGAGAGGAGGAGGAGGAGGCGGAGACGCAAAGGAAACAAGGCAGAAAAGAGAGGATAAGAAGAGGAAATAGGAGAGAGGAGAGGGTGCAACGTAGAGGAGTGAAAGGGGGGAGGGAGATAAAGATGGAGATTGAGAGAGAGAATAAGTAAAGTTGGAAAGAAAGAGGGGAGTGAGACAGTGAGGAATGCCGTCAAGATTTTATTACGTTGCTTCAGGTTTCAAACTCTTAAGACCTCAAGTGTGCTCTCTTCAGAGGGATTTTGTACACGAATCATGCCAATGCTACCAACTTGATTTTTACTTGAAAATCATCAGAGCACGCACACTTGAGGCCTTCTACTGTATCACATACAAGTACAATACTTCCAAAAATAAAACAAAAACACATATCTAAATACGTATATGAAGACAAATTTCATCTATAGGGTACTATATTAGGTACTTATATACATACATATAAACATATCCTATATACCCATATTACACTGTATTAAACCTCCAATGGCAACCCTTTCTTTGTAGGTGGATTTACATAGATAGCACTTTCATAACAGGCTTGTGACATGTTTTGTGACATTCATGACTTAACAATTAGCATTTCTAACATTAAAAGTCATGGAAAAGGATGAGTGTCAGATTCAATTTAAAAAACGTGCCTGTACATTTACTCTGCGGGTTATCCCATTCTCCTGAGCTTGTGCCGAAAGCAAAAAGATCTGCCAATCTATACATCATATAACCGTTCAAGCATTAAACACCTTGCAGTTAATGTAGAGAAAATAAATCCCAGAAAGCAATTACAGTTCACAGTAAATGTACTTAAACAGTCACACTTAAAAATCTGTTACAGGATAACATTCCACAAATGTTATCTGAATGTACAATGTAGTTATAAATATTGAGGACGTTCATAAATGTGCAAAAGAACAAGTCATGAGCCTTTTATGAATGTGTTACTATACAAAAAGCTGAAGTCAAATGTCACATCCAGTACAATTCTCATAACTTTCATTCTAATTTACAATCCATAGTTTTTCGAACGGTTTCTAAAAATAACCTAAATGGCTTGACTATTACTGAAACAGTCTTGTGGTTAATTGGTCGCTGTGTGTACCAAGCCCCTGCCGCGTTTTGAAATGTAAAAAATGTATTTGAGTTCTGAGATTAATCTTAGAATTCTCAGAATAAAGTCAGAATTCTGAGAAAACAGTCAGAATCTCAGAATTCTTAGTTTAAAGTCAGAATTCTGGGATTGAGAGATGTTGAAAATTCCGACTTCCTATTAGGAAAAATGCAATGGAAAACCCCCGTAGTCAGGATTCCACATAGGATACTCGGGCAAGATTTCTCTGAGATGCATTTATCTGGCATCACGTCAACATAGCAGCATGCTACACAGCATTTATTGTCTATAATCCTCAAAATACACTTAAGTTTGATTTTCAAAACTGCTTGGCATTAAATAAAAACACCTGTGTGGTAAATGGTTAAACATATACATTTGAAATGTAATGTTGCGCTTGCAGTTGCTAACGTTCTATGCTAACTAGCTAGCTAACGTTGCAAAATATCATTGACATAACATTAGCTGTTGCATGGGGAACAGTATTTTACATTGGGCAAAGAAAATCTTGTGGGCATCGTTGTTTCTACCCTGGTCTTTCCGAGCAGCACCACTGGACTTTGAATGGATTGTAATAAAACACTCATAGGAATCTGTGCTAGTATCGCTAAAGCTAATGTAGCGTATGTGGTTAATAAGCTAGCCTTCCGCTTACCAACCTATAAACACCTTACAAATAAAGTGCTACCAAACTAATACAATTTTAATCAAATTCTATGAGTTCCCATTAAAGCATTTTAATCAGCTACTCTACAATTTATGAAATGCAAAGGTTAAAAAAAAGTTAGCTTAACGGCTGTAGCCTACTCTCAGTACAGGCAAGCAGTCATCAAATTTATAATTCCACTTTGAGGGCAAAGTATAGTATACAGACAGGATGGAATAAACAGGGTTTGGGGCACAAGCCAGCCAGAGCTATTGGGCATCAAGAACTTTGTCCTTAGCCCCCATCATAATCCTGGCATTTGAACACATTACTGCTAGCCTGGATTAATAAATGCTAGCCAAATTTCCATCCTTGTATGCAACCTATGGGCACATTTTTTTAAAAGGGAAAATCCACTTTAAAATATAATTTGTGCATAATTTCAGTGATCTAAGACAGTTGGGTCTAGATTCGTGAACGCAAATAAGACTCTACCAAAATTAGTAACAAGAGAGCCAAGACCTTCTTCCTGATATTCCATCAAGGGACAAATCCTGGAGATGGTCCACTATGGGTATCTGGTTTGAACTCCAATGAAATAAAATGAATTCAGGCAATAGTTCAGACAAAACTTTTTATGAGACCGCAAAGTCAGTCTCTTATTCCTTTTCAATTCCATATTCATTTGTTCTCCATTCAGCTTTGGGAGAGCCTTTTTCGTGTTCACAAATATTGACTGTGAGGTTGGATTTTCACTTCAAGGGGACAAAACACAAGCTACTTACCAGAACTCAAATTTATGTCCCGCAATGAGTTACAACAAAACAAAGGATTTATGATGCTTATTTACTGGCTTACAGTGCATAATGCATGTGCATGGACCCAAAAAGTTATTACTCGTTGACAAATCTTGTTATATACAAACACACACCTCAGTAAAACTACTGAGCAGAATATTAAACACTGTTAATCACCACACACTACATTAAATCAGTATTACAAAATCATTTTTAAATTATTTACTGATTATTTGTAGTTAATGGCACAAAATGAACTCTGGGACATGAGTAGTAGCAGACAACATTTTGTGGTTAGTCATGTCAGATGAACACAAACAGTTGTTTTAGGATCACAGTTACTTTTTGTAACTAGATATCATTTATCATGAAGACCTATCCAGCTCCCCTAGCTGTCTTTTCAGAATCCGGTGAAATAAGCAGAGATGAAGGCTTTGATTCAAATTAAAGTCTCTCTTCCCATTCAACACTGACACCACTGGAGTTAAAGTTGGTGAGGCGGCGCTTAGGGCTGTCCCTTATCTTACTATAACACACACACACAAAGATTGTGGCAATCACTTGCCAACATTTGCAATCCGGGATCAAGGGCTCACCAAAGTGTTTTGAGGAGAAAGTGGGGACTTTGCTGTATGCAACCTTATGCAAACTGATTGGTTCTGAATATAAACCCTGTTCCCTGAAGGTGGGGGATGAAGTACAACAAATAGCTATTGGGGAATGCGCTTGGTGCTGCAGTTCTATTCAGTCTTACCTATGAAGCCAATGAAACACATCACACATAGGAAGGCCTATGTGTAACAGTTGAATGATCACACTTTCAAGCTATATTTATATGCCCAAACGCCCACCTTTGATTGAAACCACTTCTCTGGAGGGTGTTGACAGTCTTTCTGGGAAATGTAGAAAATCACTAACGCAGACAAGGCAGGTTTAAGGAAATGGGTACACCAAAAACGTAAATTACAACCCTTCATCACAAAATAACTCTTGGAATGCACTGAACATCACAGATTGATGATATATTGCAGTGTAAGAGGATCTGAGGGTGGGATTTTTCTTTTTACCACTGGTGGCTGGTTCACCCTCATGTGAATAAATCCTAAACACCAACCCAAACACTCTTAGAGCAGAGTTTGGCACCTGTAGACGATGAGTGCGCTTCCTCCATAGGATGCTGCCATAGCACAGGACGTAGAGATGTTGCTGGTTAAAGGCAAAAAACTGCCTTTGGGTCCTCTCAAAAAGATTTCTGTTAACTAAGTTCAAATTTTCTTTCAACAGAAAATGCAAAAACATTGCTATCTGATTGAAGCATTGATCAAAGATGCACCAGAAGGTATATTTAGATCAAAAGATATGATCAAGAGCATTTGACTTCTAAGGCTCGTGACCAACGAACCGTCCCCTCCATTCTGCCTAGTGAGTGTTTTTTCCTGCTCAGATTTAGCATGGAATACAGTCCTGCAATAGACGCTGGATTTGTCAAACGTCAAATTTCATGAAATTTCAGGAGACAAGGCTGGTGTAGCGTTTGGTTGGCCTTTTGGCCCTCCATGGCACATGGTTTGACACCCTTGTTTCAAGTCAACACTTCGTCCCTGATTTAGGCCTTATGTGAAGTGTCTGCTGAGGCAATCTTGCTGAAAAAGTTCAGAAAGTTCATAGTTTGCACCCAAACTTAACTGCTGTGGATGGCCTGGATCTTAAATGTTATACACCAAAGAGATGGCAGGGAAATCCTCTAAAAAACAGTGATTCTCAACCTTTTTCATATCAAGGACCCCTAATTTAGTCCACATTAGAGCCACGGACCCCTATTTGGACAGTCCACCATTGAGATTTTGTCTCTCGGACCCAAATCTGAGAATATTTTCATTGTTAGATATGATTTTGTCCAGAATTCCATGACTATCTGTATTGTAGGTAGAGAGATAACAGTGAAACTATGACCAAAACAGTCATTCTTCTACATTCTCTAATTGATTAACGATTCATTAATTTGCTGGGGACCCCCTGGGACCCCCTCAAGGACCCCTTGGTGGTCCCCGGACCCCACGTTGAGAACCACTGCTCTAAAACAACCTACAATGCCAGGGAGCCATTGTGGTACAGGGCCTAGTCATGTAGCTTTTCTTTTAAATTACATTTTTATTCCTTCTCCAAGAGGTTGTCTGTCCATGATGGCAGTATTTGGCAGAGAGAGACTTTTTCAAGTGAAACTTGAGGAGCATTGTCCATTGCCTGCCCATTGTGAAATCATCTCTATATATAATTTAAATTCACCGTCGTCTTCTTCGACAAAAACTGTCTTTGGCAGTACTCTCGCCTGCCATTCTTCATTTAGCCTACTCTGATGGCTATGATCAAAATAGCAGGGGCATGCCACAGCACAGTGTACCTGTGGGAGAACACCGCGTTGCAGACAACACTTGTTTTTCCTTTGCCCAATGCTTCATTTGCATTTTAACAGGCACGATAAATCATGTGGCATGTTTTTAATGCCGGGGGGGGTTTTTTCTCACCAAGCCTTCTCGGAGCGGGAGAGAGCACAAATCCGTGTGTCAGCAAGGACTATGGGAGATTTCTCTTACAGGCTTGTCAGGTGTTTGCTGCAAAATCCCAGACAGCCTGCTGATAGTAAACAGCATCTGATAAGTCTCAATTGCATCTAAAGCCACAGATCCGCGAGAGAACAAAGTCATTACATTTGGTGTTAAATCGATAACTGGTCATTGTCCAGTATAGAAAATCTGCTGGTCTAATGTACCATTGCATTGACAGAATACTAATATTGCCAATAGACTAACATAGCATAATGGTATTGGATGGACCATATATGTATATTTTTATGCTGATCTGGCAATTCAATATTTAGTAATCCATATATAAGTAACCATACCTCCCATACAGTCCCATACAGTCTATTTAACACAGTGGTTCTCAACCTTTTTCATATCAAGGACCCCTCATTTAGTCCACAGACCCCCATTTGATGAGATTTTGTCTCCTGGACCCAAATTTGAGAATATTTTTATCGTTAGATATGATTGTGTCCAGAATTCCATGACTATCTGTATTGTAGGTAGAGAGATAACAGTGAAACTGTGATCAAAATAGTGCTTCTTCTTCATTCCTATAATAGTTCTTGTAAATGAAATAATGAAGCTTAACAATTGATCAATTTGCTGGGGACCCCCTGGAACGCCCTCAAGGACCCCTGGTGGTCCCCAGACCCCCTGTTGAGAACCACCGATTTAACATGTTAGATCTGTCAGCTGAATATGCTTATATCACCCCACAATTGTTTTTTTTTTTTTATATTTCTATTGTTAAATATGTTACAGTTTTATATTTTAGATTCTAGGGTTTTGTACTTCTATTTTTTCCTTTCCTCCCTAGTAAATGCTATTAATTTTGCTGCTGCAACGACCTCATTCCTGCCGTGGTGTGGCACTGCACCACCATGAAAATAACGTCAAATTCAGAGGCTCTTTTCTTTTTGGCCACAAGAATGCAGAGTGACGCCGACAACTGATTCCCTCTCTGAGTCACCCCACAACTTCATGTGTGTGACAATTGTCAATGTCAATTGGTTAGAAAAAAAACATTATGAATTGCTGACTAATTTTTGATGGGATAGGGGATGAAGAGGGGGGTGGATTAGGGAAAATACCATCAACAGACATGACCAGGTTTACCTATTTTGTTAAACCGTGTTTCTGTAAAAACCTTCATCCAGAATTAGAATGTACAATTTACACAAAACTTTTAACTTGTACTCATTTAAATAACTAATCCAATCAGGTTGCTTCAAAATGGGCATGTGTTAGGCTAACCAAAAATTGCATCCAAACTTCATGTAAAATAACAGCCACTCTTACTGTAGTTTCTATGCAGCGTGCCTGTGTGGCAGTGGAAGAGAAATATTAACGATGCCGATTAGCTTAAATGAAAATCACTCAGCACTGATCAGCGGCATCATTACTCAGATGAACAACAGTAGGAACCAAGGAACACAAGGAACAAGGAATACCTCAAGGGTGTCTTAACCTCTTATCATTTTTCAATGTGAGAGAACTTAGTTGAAGACCCAGCCCAAGAAGGAAGGCCAGAAGATCCACCTGGCAGAATCTACAGGTACTCCTACTTTTCTCTTTTGCCGATATAATTCTTACAGTTCAACTTTTCCTAACATAATTCCACCTAATTGCACAGGTGTAAGCAAGCAACCTATGAATTCTTAAGTTTTACAGGTGCTGCTATATCATGACTCACGATCAGAGAAGCTACACTGACCTCACTGAATCCACTCCAAAACCCCTCTTAAAGGTTCAAAATCGTGAAATCATGAAAACTTTCATTTCCTCATTGTTTGGATCTGAATTGCACACTGCTATACACAATGAGCCACAGACCCCGATTTGATGAGATTTTGTCTCTCGGACCCAAATCTGAGAATATTTTTTTTGTTAGATATGATTTTGTCCAGAATTCCATGACTATCTGTACTGTAGGTAGAGAGATAACGGTGAAACTATGATCAAAATAGTCATTCTTCTACATTCTCTAATTGTGTTCACTTCTTGTAAATGAAATAATGCTGAAGTTTAACAATTCATCAATTTGCTGGGGACCCCCTGGAACCCCCTCAAGTGGTCCCCGGACCCCACGTTGAGAACCACTGTGATAAAAGACTAATGAAGAGCAAACAGCAGGTTACGAGGTGTCCATTGTCTTAAAAGGAAACAGTCCTAAAGGATTTAACATTGGTCATCATAATAAGCAGCATAAGATCTACCATGTTTCCATAGCCAAGACGTTAAAAACAAGCAACATTCAGATCTGTATGATTACTGAAAATGTATGAATGTTTTATTAATACTCTCACATAGTTGATCATGGCTGTAGGTGATTTTAGTCTCTTTTCACTTCAGTATTGCATCTCCTCATCTCTTCTGACTCTGCTGGACTTTAATACAATATAGAGCTGTGGAACTCTGCCTTTTGAACAAATGGCAAATATATAGAGGGCTTTCAGGTGATGTGTTGCACCCTCTGGCGGCCATATTGGAGGTCCTCAGCTCTCGGGCAACAGTGGCTGAGAATAGCCATTTGTGTTTCTAAATGTGCAACTGTTTCAACAGGATTGAATTCCTGTGCTGTTTTTGACCGGGAACTGATCGTTTCATCACTGATATATCTGATTTTATGTTTAGATAATGCCAGCTTGTTAGCTAGCTAACCGAATTGCACATTAGCTAATGCTTCTAGTAGACGTTAACGTTAATAGTGCTTAGCAGTCGCATGTTACTTTAACATCAGTTGTTTTGCTATATTAGCCTGCTGGCTAGTTAGCTAGCTAACAGTTTGTTCAGGTTAACTGAGCTGACTCTTCTCAAGCTACAACTCAGAGTGTTTTGGAGTAGAGACTAGGGCTGAACGATTTTGAAAAAATATTGCGATTATTTTGACTGATATTGCAATTGCGATATGATTTGCGATATTAGAAGGAATGATAATTTTTACATCATTTTTACTCATTTTCATTGAAAAATTTATTCAAATGATTATGGTGTGATTTTTGTGGGGGTCTGTACCAAACAAAGATGTTTTTACGCCTTCAACAAATATTGCACCTTCTGCGATTTGAAAATTGCAGTAGACCATATTGCGATTTCGATAAAATTTCAATTAATTGTTCAGCCCTCGTAGAGACTAGGGCTAAAGACAAAAATCTACCTTATCAGACTTTTACTCATAGTGTTACTGAATGCATCTACAGCCACACCACATCACACCAATCTTTTTCAGGTCTCTATCTCTTAATAGCCTGGTTCCTATATATTTTGCCATTATTTTCACACAGCCAATTCTTCAATGGACCTTCATGATGGCGCCACCCGTGATTGCTAGGTGATTTCTGATACAAGTGCAAAAGCCTCTATACTGTATATATTTACCATTTGTGCATTTGTTATATACATGTCTTTTTCCACACTGTCCACATATGGGTTTAACAGTCCTGTGTGGGGTAATGCAACATCGAATGTAGAATACAGAAATTTTTGTTAAAGCTCCAGACAAAATGACGGGCTAAAATCAGCTTCACAATCCTGGCCATGAACAGTCAGTAGAACTCAGCACTGTGTCACACATTTTCGTATGTTAAGTGGCTAAAGCTTCCGGAAGCCATTATTTCCATCAAAGAAAAAAGAAACACAATTTATTTTTCGACCCTACAATGGTTACATGGAAATACACAGGTATGTACTTACAAAAATGTCTCAAAGAATAGAATAATTTCACATTATTGAAAATGAGAGACAGATTTTTTAGTGTTTAACAGCTGTCGCATTAAATTTTAGCATTTCTTTTTTTCTGTTTTCAGGTAAAAAGAGAACATAAACCATCAAACAGCTGATTTCTTGGATTCCTTTGAAGATCTTTTTGAAAAGATTATGTACACTTTGTCACAAAACACGATTGGTTTCTCTGCACAACCTTCTTACCCTCTCCTGACAATCCCTTTTGAAAATGAGCTTTTTAATTGACGACAAGAGAAAGTAAAGAAAAAAAACCCAAATGATTATAACCGATATTAAATTCCTCTGCATTCCTCTCATTTTGTACAGCAGGATCCCTAACATTTCAAGCTTGTATCCAAAAACAGAAATTAGGCACAGCATCTTTGCTAACACTTTACTTCTAACCTGGTTAACACATTCATAATGCCTAGGAGCTTCAAAGCAGCTGCATAGCATTTTCATGAATACTGGATCATGCCTCATGTCAGCGTTCATGCAGTGTTCATGCTTTTATGTCATCTGTAACATAACAGAGGAATAATGTGTCTGTTTATTAGGCAATAAATTGCTAAATAAAATTCCTCTACAATTTCTGGTTTAGACGTTGTGGACACATAATTAGACAGTGTATGGTAATAATTCTATTCACCGCCCCTCTGAAGATCATATTAAGGCATTATGAATGTGTTACTAACCATATCTAAAATAAAGTGGCAAAGCCTTCCCTACATTATGTCCCAATATAGTACTCAAGTCCGTTGTGTAACATTGTCAAAACCTACCGAAAAAAAAAAAAAACCCTTTCTGAATCTATTCATATACAACATGAAAACAGATGAAAACAAAATATAAACAGAATTAAAATCCCCCAAAAATTGAGAATGATGCAAGTACGGAGCACCCTGTCATAACGTCATGAAACCGATGTCTTGACTCTTCGTCGTCTTTTTTTTTTTTTTTTTTTTCTTGTGTGTGGCTGCACAAGGGTCAAAAAGGCATAGAAAGCAAAGGAGTCTGGCCCGAGATTTTTCAAAGGATCAGACTATCCTCTTTCTCCTTGAACGATTAACCAGTTTATGAGAGCCAGAACACAGTCAGCATGGACAGCAAAAGAGCTGCCAGACTGTACGTCACACATCGGCAACCGAGGGTAGCTGAGGTCACGGACACACCACAAAAAACACAAATATATATGCACAAAAAGATTTTTTTTTAAAGTGATATTCATAGCAAAAAAGTGTGACAAGGACAAAAAAACAACAAAAATAAAAGCACAAACAAGAGAAAGAAATTTGTGTGTATGGCAATGTCATGGTCCATAGGTGCCCAAGGAGATCACACATGGAGACAGGAAGAGGACACGGAGAGAAGGGAAGTGGGAGAGAAATAGGGAAAAGGAGAGGGAGAGAGAGAGAGAGAGAGATAGAAAAATAGGTCAGAAATACAGAAACATAAGTCTGAAAAGGTTATTAGAGACTGAATTGAGGAATAAAAAAAAAAAAAGGAAATCTAAGTTTAAGAGGATCAACGCAAAAAAGAAGTCATAGCATGTTAGTAGCACGGCAAAAATGGCGTGGTTCATGGCAAGCATGGGCGGGGAGGTCACACAGATGGAGGGTGTCGGGGGGGGTTTGGGGGAGGGGGGTGGTAGGGGGGGGGGGGGGGATGACGACAGAGTCCAAGACATTTAAAGACACACGACAGGCCAGCCTCCCTGGTCTAATGTACAAGAACAAGGAGTGTTTTTCTCAATCGGCCGTGGGTTCTGACCAGAGACGACCAGGCCTGGATGTGAGAGCAACACATCCACGAGAGAGTCGTTCTGTTTTTTCCCCCCGTTTCGCCACGGCAGGGAGAGGCGCCCATGCAATAAAAACCACACATCCAAAATAAACAAGAAGCTGGTTACGAAAGGTCAAGTCAATGGCATGGATGAATGGGTGATCTCATGTATCAAAACATCAAAACTGCAAAAGTTAATAGCTGTTTTTGTAGTTTTTACTCCGATGTCAACCTTAGCTGGGGAGATTTGGATGGATCAGTTCTCAACACCTGCGACCTCTGTGTCCCGAATAGCAATTTGCGAATAATGTGTTTATTTTGACCGACTCCTGAATTATGGTGATTTGCCTCCATAATGGAGTTGTTTTATCTCTCCGCAGCCGGGGCAGCATGATGCCTTCTGTGAGTCTGTGGCATGCAAATGCCGCCACGCCGTACCCGCAGAGAACTAGAATTGCACGAGCCAAATTATTCCAATGTTTTGCTCTTTGTCATCCGACAGATTCAAAGGAGCCAACTCCCAAAGACGAAGCGAACTTTGCGTTGCTGTGTTCACAGCAGTTGAGCTTTCCCCGAATTCCTCCACTCCAAAACGCATACAAATCGCTTATGATTGAGCATTTGTTTTTTTTTTTGAGGGCTTTTACAGGACTGTGGTTTTTGAAGAATGCGTTTTCCAAAATTTAAAAGAAAACAAAATGAAACGAATGACTGAAAACCAACCTTGTATCACCCCTGCGTTCACAAATTGCGTCGCAGTGCCAATTTAGCGCACGGAGCCAGTCTGCAGTTACAAAAGAGCAGCTGTTTTTAGCCGACTTTTACCAAGAACAGCTGTGAAACCTACTGAAATTCAGTGCAGATGTTGTGACTAAAAATAAACCTCTCAGCAATTTTCCACATGCCTTGAAGTTAAGAAACAGCATTGCCGTGGGCGCTGCAACTTGGAAGCGAAGCTAAGAAATCCCAAAACAAAAAATGAAAATAATTAAGTGAATTAAAGGGGGGACTGGGATGGAGTCCATGTGAACTTGCTCTGGTGGTATTATGAGTGATCCAAACCTCCCACTGCTATATGGCTGCTACCCAGCAAGCGCATGAAGAAGAAAATAACCGGTTTTCTTTATGTGCCATGCACTGGCAGTTGCCTTTTTAGGGTCTCCAGTAAAGTATTGACAAAATTAATCCGGTTGGAAGTGGCACCATGCAAGGGCTGTAGGGCTGCCTCCCCACCAAACTAGGCCACATATTCAGGTCAGTAATGTCAGTCATGAACCCTGAACCGAGACCCACTAAACCTGGCAGTGGAAGACAGAGAGAGAGAGAGAGAGCGAGAGAGAGAGAGAGGCTAAGAAGAAGAAGAAAAATGAGAGGATGGAAAAAAAGAAGAGGGAGGGGGAGATGGAGTCAGACATATCAAGTAAGGGAGAGGGTGAAAAGGAGGAAAAGAAGAAAAACAGGGACGGGATATATTAAGATAGATTTTTTTTTTTTTTTATCCTTTATTTTATCAAGCAGTCTCATTAGCTGGGTTATCTAATGAAAGTTTTTTTTCCCTTTTTTATTTTGGTAACACTTTGCAATAAGGGTACATTAATTAAGAGTTATTTAATGCTTAATAAGCATTAACTAACCCTTAATTAACAGTTAACTAATGTGTCATTTACTAATGGTGTTCATGTTAACTAAGGTATTAATTTATACATTATTTAATAGTTTATAAAGATGACTATTAAATAATGTATAAATTAATACCTTAGTTAACATGAACACCATTAGTAAATGATTACCAGACACATTAGTTAACTGTTAATTAAGGGTTAGTTAATGCTTATTAAGCAATAACTAACCCTTAACTTAGTCACGCTTATTGTAAAGTGTTACCGTTTGGTCCCATGTTTCATAACTTAATTAAAAGCTTATTTTTCTAAATTTTTCTGTACAACCTGAGCATTTCTCCTTTGCCCAAAATTTCTCTCAAATGATTTTGAGTGAAAGTAAAATCATGAAAATTGTTGCATGTTGCGTTTATATTTTTGTTCAGTGTGTTTTGAAAGAAGAGTTCTGCACATTTGTGAATCTCTTCTTTAGATTCAAGCTAAAAACACTGTAAAAAATGACCAGTGATGTTCTCTTGTCTCCAGACCTATCAGCTTCTTTCATGATATTTTTAGTCAAATTCTCTCACTGCTCTGGCAGATAATCTGCTGGTTTCAGTAAATTTCACTTGATTCATGCCAATATGACTTCTTCTTTCAAGAAATCATCATAAAACAATGAAGAAAATCTGGAAACAAGAAACTTTCTCCAAGACAATTTCACTTTTACGAAGAAAATGTCCTGAAACAAGTTACATTCTCCTGGAAAAAAGTCTGATTTGTTGAAAATTTAGAAAATCCTAAAATAAGCTTGATAAGACTGGAGACAAGAGAAAATAACTGAGCAAGTCGGTCAGTTTTTGCAGCGCACATTTACAGATATTTTTATTGCTGCAATTTCAAAATAAAAGCTCAAATCTGTTCTCTGCCTTAACGTTTTTAAAGCATCATTACGTTTTGAGTGAAATGCCCTCATACACATTCAGTGTGTGTTTGGTTATCAATATCCCCGTTTCATTTCAGGAGCAGGAACCCTGGCGGCTTTTTAATAGTTACGCAGCCGCCGCCATCTGCCCGCCGTTGACCCGATGCACTCTTTACACCGCACCGCCGCTATAAGCGTAGCCGCGTGATGCAAATTGATTCCCTCGTGTCGTAAAGGATCCATTCCACCCTGAAGCACCGCCGTTCTGCTCGGATCATAATAACCCCCCCTCTTCATTACTAAGAACACTAATGCCCGGTGGAGGAGGATGCGGTGTGGAACGTGGATAATGCGCTTTGTAATATGCCATATTTAAATCATGTCTAGTACAAAGTGATAACACAAGCTTTACTCTGTCTGTCTCTCGCTGTCTGGCCTGACTGAGGCTCCGTTCACACTGCAGCCGAAAGCGTCCAAATCCCAGTTTTCCTCCTCACATGTGATTTCCGGCCTTGTCCACTCTGAGCCGGGTAAATTAGAAAACGCATCTTTATTTCTCTGTTTCGGCCTTTCCGTCTACACTCGGACGGCGTTTTCCACCACCGGAAACAGAGCTTTCTGAAAAGTGGAGACATTTGAAAACACCGGCTTCGTGTTGTAGTGCGGACGGGGAAAACAGGGCTTTTCCAAAACGCTGACTTGAGATTGTCATGTGATCTCAGGCTGTAGTCACATTCCCAAAAGACTCCCAGTCTACTGTATATTCTCCATGGCTTTGGTGGTCTTGTAGTCGTTCCGTTACTTTCAAAAGGGTGGTAATGACATAAAGGTCATGGGTCAGAGGCTTGCACATGCCCAATAGAGCAGATTTCACCGTTTTCCTATATTTTTGCGTATCAGTGCGGACTGGAAACTTTTAGAAAACGGCCTGGAAACGCTGTGTGGACAGAAACTCAAACAACACGGAAACGCCGTTTTCAAATTTACCCGAATTAGTGTGGACAAGACCTCAGATCTGATGTTTTCTAATTACTGTGAAGAGCAAAAAGAAGCATGGAGTCGCATTTCTTCCTGATCTGCAGGGGTGGAAAGTAACTAAGTACATTTACTCGAGTACTGTACTTCAGGTACTGGCACTTTAGGATTTGAGTACTTTTCCCACCCCTGCTGGTCTGGGATGCGTGGATGTGTGCGACAGGATTGGATCCGGAGGCGTGCAGCCTACATGTGACATGGATTTGAACGCTCAAATCAGAATTTGTCAGCGTTGCCATGACAATAAATAGATCTTACATCATTCACCCGACACACAGCAGCTTGTGTTGTCATGGAGAACAACAAAAGGTTAATTTCCTTTCTAGTTTCCTGGAAAGAACCATGAAATGATGTTCTAATTGCAGGGAAAATAGAGAAAGAGTTGAATGGTAGTTGGTAAATTCCTCTAATATTTTCTGTTGTTTCCAAGATGTGGGAGGAAAAAACCTTCAGATGGGCCAGATGTCCTCAGGTCCTCTGCCACAGTTCAATATGATAAAGGTTTACTGAAAAATCAAAACGAGTACACGTAAACCTGACCTGGACCATGGTTCAACTAACTTGATTCCTGTTTATACATCCTTTTATATTCTTTAATACGCCCCACCTTTTGTGGGGCTTAATAACAGATACCTCCTTCAATAACTCCCCTAACTTTCCTTCATCATACTTCTGCTTGGTGTCAATGTAACCTCAAATTCTGATAAAAACACAGGTGTTCTCATGATTTCGCACATTCAATATAAAAGCTCTAACCTAGAAATACGTACATAATCAAATAATGGTGTTAACGTGACCCTAAATCCTGATAAAATAATGGTGTTCTCATAACCTCAAACATTCAATAAAAAGTTAGAATCTAGAAATATGTACACAATCAAAAATGGTGTCAATAAACTTCTTATTAAAAACACTGACATCATATGCTTGTTAGCTATAATCATCAACATCCCTGTATACTGGATATCATACTAATTAAACATTCATGCAGGCCTACACAGGCCTTCTGGTGAGTCAAAATCTCCCACAAAGACAACCATGAAATGATGTAGTAGTTATATAGAAAATTAGAAATGAAGTAAAATTAATTAAGAATTCAACAAATAACTATATTATATATTTATATGAATAATGACTTCTGATAGTTGACCTCTGCCTATTATTTTTCCAGTAAATAGTTTACAGTTTTGCAGTTCTGTCCAGGAAACTCTTAGAAATGTTCAGTATCTGATCGACTCTCCAGCTGCTGACCTGCTGTTTCTACAGAGCTGCTGCTTAACTTCATGCTTCTTTCAGGAAACCTCCAGAGAAATTAACAGTTCCTTTCTAGGAAATGATTAGGAAATTGTGGACCCGGAAAATAAAGCGTTACCCAACAAAACACAACAATGGAAGGAAAGCCAAATATCTGACTTTATCTGTATTTTGGAGTATGTTCAAAACTTAGAAAAATCGCTGTCGGTTCATATTGGTATGGGATATGGTTACATCCTAGAATAGAGTCATCCAAAAAATTCAGATATGAGCAGGAATCGAGAATCGAGCCTGAAGTCCTGCAGTGTGAACGGAGCCTGAAAGACGTTTTCCCCTCCTCAGCCTCGATAGTGGAGCAGAAGTGGTGGTGTCAGATGCAGCCGTGTCTCGACGGGGAGGAGTGCAAAGTCCTTCCTGACCTGAAAGGATGGAGCTGCGCTACAGGGAACAAGATCAAAACCACTAAGGTAGGTCTGACTCCTGAGCTGCACAGCATGGTATCATCTGTGAGTCTGAACTTGCTGCAGAACTTTTACTTTACAGCAGTTCTGCTCTAGTCTGAACGTCCATCTGGTTCCACTCCATTATTCAGCTGAGATTTCCTCCCCGTTTTCTGTGTGGTGGGGTTGATTTTTCCCGAACCAATCACTAGTGGCCGACGTATTTGAACCAATCACTAGTGACTGACGTATCGACCGCTCTGACGTCACTTCAGCCTCTACATCCATGGTTAGCAGACATTTACCTACTGACCCAAGAATGTTGTCCATTTTGCTTAAGGACGTGATTGCAACAAATCTGTTCTGCTCAAATGCCAATGAAAAACTCTAGCATGAACTCCATTATTCAGCTGAGATTTGTAAGGTGTAAGGTGGTCAGAAAACTCAGTCCAAACTGTTTTAAGTCAGTCTTTTTCTCGTCTTGACGTTCCGATAAAATCAAACATGTTCAATATTATCGGAAGTCTTTAGTCTTGGCTCATGCAAATAGTGAAGTTCAATGACGTAAACACTTTAGTCTATTGTATAGTACTATGCTCTGATTGGCTCGGTTGTTTCTCCAAGAGCCGTTTCTCCACAAGCCGTTGACGAGGGAAACACCAGACTCTCTGAATCGCTCCACAAAATCTGAAGAGTGGAGGGACGAGATTCAGGAGTCTGGAACCAGGATAGATTTATTCTGCTTCCTTGAGTTTGTGTTATATCGTTCTGTTCTGGTCCTCCAGACTAGATAGTTGATCCGTTAGATCTAGTCAGGGTTATTCTCTGTAAAGTCCTCTTGAGATAGGCTTGTGATGAAGGGCTATAGAAATAAAGGAACTAATGGTGACCTTACACCAAACGATTTCTCAAGCGCTTTCACTGTCGCAGACAAATTTCCAATGTCGGCATAAAATCATGAGAGTTTTGCTGGAGTTGTTGCACGCTCCCGTCTCTCGATCGTTTGGTGTAAGGTGGTCAGAAAACTCAGTCCAAGCTGTCTTCAGTCAGTCTTTTTCTTGTCTTGATGTTCCGATAAAATGTTTAATATGATTGGAAGTCTTTAGTCTTGGCTCATGCAAATAGTGAAGTTCAATGACGTGAACATTGTCAACAACCAATAGTTGCGCTCTCTCCAGCACCAAAACAGGAAGCAGCAAACCGGGTAGATAGTAAACATGGCGGGGACTCCGAGGAGGTGCAAGAACGTGAAGTCTCGGTTCTCTTGGACTGTGGAAAAGGAGGAGAAACTAGTGGAGTTGTGGAGTGAAGAGGAGTGCCTCTTTGACATGTCCTCCCATTTGTACCACGATAGAGTGGAGAAGGAAAAAAAGTGGACAGAAATTGCTGTAGCCCTCGAAATCCCCGGTGAGTATGCTATATGCTATAGCTAGCTAGCTAACCACTGTCCCGAATGGGGCTACTTGCAAGCTAACGTCAGCTTGCAAGTAGCCCCTGTTCACTCCACAACTCTCCTCCTTTTCCACAGTCCAAGAGAACCGAGACACCAGGAGCAGGATGGGAAATAATCTCCAAAGGAATCTAGTTGTAGTCTTGCAAATAGTGACCCTGCAAGATCCCCAGTCTTTGCAAAATCTAGTCTGTGACTAAAAATGTCTTTAGATGTGAGAGGGTGTCAGACTTTAGTCTTTTCAAAGTCTTTTCAAAGTCTTCTAGTGTATGGCAGGCATAAGACGACCTCAACTAAGACTGAAGTCCCGTCACCATCGCAGATAACAACAACTAACATGTTCAAACCTGTTGAGCGCGTTGACCTTACACACTTCAGCTGTTGAAGGGCAACACTGCAGGTCTTCTGTTACAGTCGTCTGCACTGCCATTAACCTGAAAACGGCTAAAGCTTGAGCCGCCGCTCGGACCCCAGGAGGCTGTGATCAATGTGCTGGCATGTCTCCTTAGCACTTCCAGGCCAAACCGGCCAATTACTCACTCCAATTACTTGCTTTTAACGTGGTAACACGATGCCGCATCCTTCCCCGTTATGACGAGCCGTACACTTCGGTTCTGCCTCTCTCCATGTGCTTAATTATTTAAACTGCCCGCACCGCACCACACCTGCCTGGAGCCTGCAGCCTGGAGCCTGGGGATATTGATTCAGGATTTGTCGGGACCTCAGAATGGGATATATATATTTTTTTGTAGCGGTCCGGGTTCCTACATAGAGCTTGAAAGTCAGGCGGTGGATGGGAAAAGACTTTGGTCATTAGCATGTCTTTATAAGTTTGAAATCTGCAAAAAAAAAAACGTGTGGAAAAATATTGTTGTACTGTCCCGATATCAGGGGCGGACTTAGTGATTTGGGGGCCCTAGGCAAAGGCAAAGATGGGCCCCCCCCCTGAATCCCAACTCCCGCTTTTTAATCCATCCTTTCTATGTATAAACTTGGGTAGCTTTGCTTATTTTACTTTTTTTTTAACTTATCTCTCAGCTTCTGATGCAGTGGCAAGGGAAATGAGCTTGAAGTGAAGTGGCAAAATCACACTAGAAGTGGAATAATCCGCTATAGCCTGAATGAGTTGGACGGGGGGGACCATGACTCAAGATTGAAATAATTTATTGGAACAAAAACAGGGGTGTTTTTCAATAAGTACATTTCTTTTTAAATTGATTAAAAATAAGTTTACATTAGTTCTATTCTTGTCTTGCCTGCCCGATACACACCTGACTGCACATTTTCTGCAGTTTTAGACTCTCATCATTTCACAGATTCTGATATTTGTTGCTGTGAAGAATGTCCTTCATCTACAGAGTGATGTGGCAGAGTTAGCTGGGGCAATCTGTTTAAATCAAACTGAACACCAAAATCATCAAATCAAAAGAAATTATGATCTGGGAAAAACTTTGGGATTTTGAAATTTAAACTGTGTATGAACCCTGCTGCTCTTCATCTCAGCTGCTGTACTGATGTAAATTTTGCCTTTTATGAAACTAAAATGTATGTCTGCTTTTTTTCTCCTTCTTTAACACGGACGGCCGGAAAGATTTCAGCGGACAGAGACCAGCTTTGGTAACGCCGGATGACACACAGCGGAGCCAGGTGATAAATATGTTTAGTACATTTCCTGTGTGTTAAGAATCATATCAGTTTTGACCTTGGTCTTTCTTCATTGTGGTCTGATTTGTGAATTTTAATGGGAAAAATTTTGATAATTACTGACTGTGCAGAATTCTGTTTATTTCTGAGACTCAAATCTTTCCAGCGATGCCATTGGCTGCTAGAATGTAAACAACAATTTTAAAAATGTCATTACAAAGTGACAATAATATAATTTGGATGGAGAGCTTGTGAAACTGTGATGGTCAAGAGTCTCATTAGTGATTACTACAGCAGAATAACATGGAGCTGATATCACCATTCATGTTCCTGACAGCAGAATAACATGGAGATGATATCACCATTCATGTTCCTGACAGCAGAATAACATGGAGCTGATATCACCATTCATGTTCCTGACAGCAGAATAACATGGAGCTGATATCACCATTCATGTTCCTGACACAACAGTTGGATTGACACATTTTTGCATTGCGATATATTGAATTGAATTGAATTTCCATATATTGTCCCATCCCTATCAGTTGCTGATGTTATTCACACTGGTGTAAATAAAGCTAAGTCCTTATTGGTTAATGATAACTAATGTACAGTAGGTTATCATGACATTCACATTTACATAACTGCTGGTGCTGTATTATCACTTTGTATGTAATTATGCCAAAAACAGCAGAAATAAAGAATCAGACTCTAATTTAAAGCAGCACCAGGCAGTTTTGCACATTGGCGGCCCCAAGTGGCAGCAAGAGGTAACTGTTTGAATTTGGAGGACTTCACTACCCAGAAATCCTGTAAACTGAACACAGGATACCAAACTGGACGTAGCGCTCACTGTTTAGTAGACAGTTTGGAGAAGTTTCTGTAGCTGACACCAGAATTTAATTTGGGCGAACAGGGTGAGTCTCGGTCAGTGCGGACGGGACGCTCTGCTCTAACACCGGTGTATTTTTACATAAAAATCTTGCCTAGTGCAGCTCTGACAATCAGTAAATAATTTATATTGGTGCATATCATCACTGTCAGGAGGCAGCAGGGTGGCAGAGTGAGGAGGGAGAGTCCTTCAACCTGAAGACCCGGTTAAACCTCGTGTCCTCAAGCGTCCATCATGCTGAAATGTCTTTGAGCAAAACAGTGAATCCATCCCAGACCAAGACCTGCTGATCCAAGATTCAATACTTTATTGACATACAACTTAGCTGTTATGAATTCATCTCAATGTGTTCATAACAGAACAACATTAACAACAAGGACCTCAAGCATAATATAACATAAAAGACTAAAACACATGACCTCCTCCCACCACATAAATAAGTAAATCCATGGATGTAAGACTAAAAACCCAAAACGTACAAGAATAAAGTCCAAGTAGCGGATCACATTAGAGGAATAATAAGAGATTTTGTACAGTAATAGGGTAAAGTGACCGGTTTCCCTACAGCGATCAATAAAGTATCACATTATTGTTATTATTAGTATGCAGAAGGAAGATGAGAAGAAGTGTCAGTTCATACAGCCATCAATGCAGATGCCCCATCTGTATTGATGGCTGTAGTGGTCTTATTAACCCTCGATCTGAGGTACTTCAACATCATGAAGACGGAAATAAATTATTTCCCATGATGGAGAGAGAGAGAGACAGAAAGAGAGAGAGAGAGAGGATTTCTCCAAAATTTTTATCTAAAAAGCTGTCTGTTTCATCACTATATAATAAGTTGGGGCTGCAACAGAGAAGAGAGTCCCATCCCCACGAATTTAGACGCTGTAGATTCGCCCAATTTACACAAATTAATCTCAAGTGTCGGGTGTAACACAAATATCGCAGGAAAGTGACGAATCAAAACTTCAGAACGAAATTCCAAACTGTCTCCACCACACACTGAGAAGAAGACATTATTTTACTGACGTCATGTTACATGATTTCTGGGTAATGAAGTCTTTCAAATGTTCGAGAATCTAAACTGCCTGTTGCTGCCGCTCGGGGCAGCCAAAGTGCGGACAACTCAAACCCCCCCCCCTCCACCCAAACCCCGCCCCCTCCACCTTGGCTCCGCCCACTGCCTCTCTTTGGCTGCTCCGGCTCCAAAAAAATGTCAATGAACACAAACCTCCAGGCTTCAAAACGGCCCTTTAGAAGACAATGGGTGACGACACTCTCACTACGTCCATCTGTTAACAGACTATGATCCATACTGACACCAGAATTTAATTTGGACAAACCGAATCTGGTCTCAGTTAGTGCGGACGGGACGCTTCAAGAAATACTGTACTGTAGTAGCCGTAGTTCCAATACAAACCATAACACTGCTGAGAAGCCAGATAAACACCTGGGGCCGGATTCACCAATGTGTTCTTAAGATAGATCTTAAGAAATTACATAAGAGGAAATTTTAGGAAGTTCTTAAGAAGGCTCTTGAGTGCTATTTTCTTAGTAACAGTCTAATTTCTTACAAATTTCTTTAATTTTCCTACATAAGAACTTCTCAAAATAGGGCCTGAATGAATTCTGGTTAACAAACTTTAGGCTTACTGCCATTGAGGCTAGGAGACAAGGCTAGGAGGCTAGGAGACAAGGCTAGGAGGCAACCCAAAGTGCTTCTATCTACAAAACAACTGGATAAAAACCTATTTAGAGCAACTAGAGCAAAGATTTAAACATTGGTTGCTGTTGTAACTGTAAAATTTGCAGCTTATTTCCAACAGACATGAGACAGAGGCCTACCTGGCCCTACACCAAATAAAGCTTTACAATAAATGTTCATCTTAATGTTAGGTGTAGGGGAACCTATGAAGACTTTGAACTATAACCTACTTGTCTAAAATGTGTTTAAATATATGATATTAGAGGCTTACCTTTTCACTGTTGGAGTTTTAAGACAGGTGAAGGGCTGTCTTAAAGTTAAGAAAAAAATCAAGAACAAATTTGAGAACTTTCATTTCAAGAATACCATTTATTCCTAAGTTTTTTCTTAGTAAGAAACATGAGAAGAAAGTTAAGAAAATATATAAGAACTGTTTTTGAGAATAGCATTTTTTCCTATTTTTTTTCTTAAGACTAAAGTTAAGAAAAAAATGGCACTTGAGAATATTTTCTTTTGTTAAGAGGGTTTTGTGAATCCGGCCCCTGGATTATACACAACACCAAGTTTCACCTTACTTTAGGCAGCGAGGGGAAATTAATCCTTCGCCAGTTAAATGATCACTAATTAAATGGAAGCAACACCTAAGACTCAGTTCCCTTTCTCAGTATTCTTAGCCTTGTTTCAGATAGTCGCTCTAATGCTGTTAAAGCCCCTCCTCCCTCCTCAGTGCAGATCCATCTCTCCGCTGACAAAAGCCCGCTCCACTCTTTGTCTTTTTAGCGTGGAATTATTCTCAAATTAGTACCACATTAATCACACTGACAGCCTGGAATGTAAATGACTCTGTAAGGGGGAAGAAATTATTGCAATCTGCACAGCGGCCAGGCTCGCTCTCTCTGTTTAAACATATGTAAAGTGCTGCAGAAATGTGTGTTGATATGATTATGCAGGTTTTCTAATACAGAGTCGGGTGAAGCTCCGGGGGCGGCGGGGATTGTTTTGCTTTGTGTTTTTTCCTCTATAATTGGGGATGATTTATATGACGCCGTTCCTCCGCTCCGGACCCGCTCGGCGTCAAACGGCCGATCTCTGAATTAATGTGACGAGCCGGTCGGAGCCGTCTGTTTTCCATCAGAGGTTCAGCGGCGATAATGGAGCCTCGCGGCGTTCGGAGGCGGCGGCCCCCCCCCCTCGGCCCGCCGGGCGGCGCGGCGGCGGCGGCGGCTTGGCAGACGGTCGGAGTCGATAGCGGACGTCGTTATGGGGCGTTATGTGCGTTTCAGTCTTTTCCACAAGGTGCTTCTGGCCGCGCAGAGGAGCTGTCAGTCAGCGAGCCGAGCCTCATGACAGGCAATTTAATCTGAAGGAGAATCCAAGTCTGCAAAGGATCTGACAGCTTTAGACTAACAGAGAAAAATCCCCAGTCTGCAGGATAAAACTCCTCCACTGCCCTTTATCCTGCTGGATATTAGAGTTAGACTGATGTGTTGGTTTGCCGATATATATTGGCCTTTTATTAATTATCAGTAGGGATGGACGATTCTTCATTTTTTTGGAGTCGACTCCCTGTAATGGAAATGATGGAATCAATTCTACATCCGAGTCGAAATGAAAATCAACACAAAAATGTAACTTTTACGCCGGTTGGTACTCAACAAATGTGCCTGTTGTGAAATGGATCAGACCAAGGCAATCGAACACAGATTAGTATAGATAGGCCTAAATCACAATTAATTATTTACAATTACAATTGTTCTTCGATTCCAGAGTTTGAAGTCACGATTGCAACAACAGTCGACTCTGTTCTCTTTATTAGTAGAATCCATTCTCAGAATTGACGTGACGGAATCGAAAAAGAAAAACAGGCTGGAAAACCTGCAGTGAAATTTGATTTCTTTGGAGATTTTATTTCTTTCATTTAAATGGTTTCCGTAAATGAATTCTCAATTTAAAGGCAGTAATGTCTCCCAGAGTTTCTCTACCACTGAACAGCTGTGATGTCACTCTGCCTTAAAGAGCTGCTGACACTAAAGTCTGGTTTCAGTGGAGAGTTTTAGTGTCCCATGATGCTCTGAAGGTTTCAGAGGCTTTTCACCCTGATGAGAAGAAAACTCTGAGGGGATATTTGGAATTTTTTTGAAATTGTGAAATTTAAAGATATTGAATTTTGGCACAAAATATGATTGGCGTCAGTCTAAATATATTGTTACCAAAACCACATATCAGTCAGAAACTAGTGAACATACACTGGTAGAAATCACCTTTATCTGTTTATCCTGCATTCCTGTATTCCTTACTGAAGGTTTTACAGCTGAACAAAATTAATATAGTTTAATACAAAACTCTAATGTCTCTCAATAAGCTTAATTGCTACCAGACCTTTCACTGTAATATCTGCTGGTGGAGAAGAGAGCAAAACTTCACATTAGCAAACAATTTGATTTAAGGTAGGATGTGTAGAGTGGTGGAGAGAGACCGGATGAGGCCGAGACAAGAGCTTTGCAGGAAAAATGTATTTATGATTTATTTTAAAATGATTTATTTATACTTACCAAAAACAAACCAAAACACAGTCATGACTTACAGCTGAAACACTACAGAGACCAGAGGACTGTGGTCTCTGTAGTGTTTCAGCTGTAAGTCATGACTGCTGCTCGGGTTTGAATCCAACATACAGTATATACACATTGCCCCGCCTCCTCTGAACCAAATCAGCCAATCAGGTCAGGTCTCTGTAACTAGAGAATTGAAAACAGCTTCCATAGACAACCCCCCCCCCCCCCCCCCTCCACACACACACACACACACACACACCACTCTACACCGGTGTTAGCCAAATTACCAATAATTATACAAAACAGAACATTCCAATATTCATAGTATTCCCATGATGTCACGTGCATTTCCTACCAATATGGCGCTTTACAATACACACAGCTCATTGGCTGTGTTTGTCATTTGATTGTAATCACCTGTTAATTTATTTCAATCACCTGTTATTTTCCTACCAAGATGGCCTTGTGGTGATGGAACAAAATACTATGAATAGCATGCAGTCAATAGAAGATTACAGTCGACTGCTCCACTATAAAATAGTGATTTGATCAAAGGTCACAAAATGCTAACAGGCTAACCAAGGCCAACGGTAATTTCTGGTCTGTTAGCATTTTGTGAGCCTCCATCAAATCTCTTGTTTATAGGGAGTCATTAGAGCGACCCTGGGAACTTAGGACCTTGGGAACATAGGACCCTGGGAACTTAGGACCCTGGGAACATAGGACCCTGGGAACTTAGGACCCTGGGAACATAGGACCCTGGGAACTTAGGACCTTGGGAACATAGGACCCTGGGAACATAGGAACTTGGGAACATAGGAACTTGGGAACATAGGACCCTGGGAACTTAGGACCCTGGGAACTTAGGACCCTGGGAACTTAGGACCTTGGGAACATAGGACCCTGGGAACATAGGAACTTGGGAACATAGGAACTTGGGAACATAGGACCCTGGGAACTTAGGACCCTGGGAACTTAGGACCCTGGGAACATAGGACCCTGGGAACTTAGGACCTTGGGAACATAGGACCCTGGGAACTTAGGACCCTGGGAACATAGGACCCTGGGAACATAGGACCCTGGGAACTTAGGACCCTGGGAACATAGGAACTTGGGAACATAGGACCCTGGGAACATAGGACCCTGGGAACATAGGACCCTGGGAACTTAGGACCCTGGGAACATAGGAACTTGGGAACTTAGGACCTTGGGAACATAGGACCCTGGGAACTTAGGACCCTGGGACCCTAGAACATAGATACGCTCCCGTTTATAGTATTTCAGTCGTCTGACAACAGAAACAGAAAGATCTGTCAGTGACAACAGCTGGATTGTGTTAAACATGTTGAAACAGACAGAGAGAAAGAGAGACAGAAAGTTGCTTCTTAACATTTCTGCCAGTGGAGAGAACCGATCTTTAACCTGCTCAGACGAAGAAGAAGAATGTCGGCCATATTGGTGACAAGGGTTTATTCCTCTTGGGGTGCAGCTTTTAGTGCAACTATTAGTTCAGTACAGAGGCGGGGACTCAAGTCAGACTCGAGTCACGGTTTTAATTGTTTGAGACTTGACTTGATGCATGAAGAGAAGACTTGAGACTTGACTTGACTTGGGGTCTGGTGACTTGGGACTTGACTCTGACTTGTACTCTGATGACTTGAAAAGGTTTCTAAAGTCTTGACTTGAGATCTTGTGTTTGTGTAAATGACTTAGATTGAAAGTGATGAGATTTGTTCCAGCAGACGACTGAATTTAAATTCTGTTTTCTGAATTTGTATGGAATGATTGAATTTATTGAAGTTGAAACTGATTCTAGAAATCAAACTCATGATGCTCTTACCAAGTGTTTATCCTATTAAAACCATATTGCATTGAAAAGTCCTAGATATTTAGTTTTCTTTAAGATATTAAATTGATACTGGACTCTTGATTTGTTCTGACTTGACTTGCTGTTCTACATTTAGACTTGAGACTTGACATTAATGACATGGACTTGACTTGGTGATCTACATTTAGACTTGGGACTTGATTTGAGACTTGTGCCTCAAGACTTGAGACTGACTTGGGACTGGAGCAGCTGCAGCTCTGCTCTCAGTCTGAACAGCATCATCCCATCAGACAGCGAAGGGAAAACCTCCGCAGCACTGAACTGAACGACTTTCTCTCCGTTTCAATTTACTGAGCGAGGAGTTCCTTCCCTCCCGAGTGCAGCCGAGCGTTACTGATCATTTCCCTCGACCGAAGAAACAAAATTTACTTGGATTGAAAATTCATACGAATCCCCCGGTGTCTACCGAAACTTGATTATTATACTCCTCATCATTACTGCGGCCCGGTGTGAGCGAGGGAGCGGCCGGCGAGGAGTCTGACTGGTGCAGCCGGTGTGACGGAGATAATTTGGGCCGTTTGTGAAAAGCTTTGCCATTAGTTTAAGTTTTTTTTTGTCTCTATTTTCGATCAGTTGATTGGAAATAGAGACAGAAGATAAAATAGTTTTCACACTGGCAAATATAGAGATGAAAAAGGAAATAAAAATGCTGTTCTGCTAGAATGAAAATAGCTTCAATGTTGAATAATCTGATTTTAAAGTGGCAATCCTCAAGATTCTAAACCACCTGTCAATCAAAGAGTGTGGGCGGAGCTTGGATTTTCTGTGTGTTTTCTGTATTTGTTTTTTTATTATTCAGTCTCCATCTTTGTCCCTCAGCCTCACTGTGGTGTTTCTGCACTGCACTTCCCACAGATCACCTGTCAATCAAACAGTGTGGGCGGAGCTTGGGTTTTCTGTTGCTGCAGTTTGAGTTTCTCTTTTCTTTGTCTGTTCAGCCATGGTGGCTATCGCTGCTCATGCTAACTACCCAGTTCTTCTTCTTCTGTTGATTCGTTTCTTAGTGCAAAACAGACATTTAGTTATGAAAATTAAAATGAATTATTCCTTTAACGCACTAAAACATGTCCAGTGTTGCTTATGGGTAAAATTCCTCAGAGCTTAGATGGGGGTTTTGGTGTGATGAAGGCTTCATTAGCTTTGATTTGACTCTAATAGGATTTTCTCTCTCACAGGTGGATCAGCAGATTCGGTCTGCGGAGGATCGTCCAGGGAGAAAAGAGCAAAGCGAAGGACTTTTCTGTAAATAGAGACTTCCTTTCTTCTGGACTGCAATTAATCTTTGGAAAACTCTGAATGCTTCTACTGGAACATGTGGGGTAGCTGTGGACACGACAGAGCAGATCCTACTGAAAATACTGATTATTTCAGTCATTTTCAGACTTTTTTTCTTTTTTTTTGAAGGACTACATATGATAAACACCTTAACGGACAACAGGATCTCCTTTTATTCTCTTACATTGTACTGCTCGTAGTGGAATACAATGGTGAACTTTGCCTATATGTTAATTTATAGAGTAATATGTCCTTTATATGGGATTTTTTTTTTCCCTCGAATGCATCGTGCATCACAAGTCGAACAGGGTGAACAGCGGGCCGGCGTGTCGTGAAGCATCGCAGGTATTCTACACGAAATGTGATTTTGTTTTTATCAATCAATCAAATCGGTCGTCATCTCAAAACGAGGAGCGGGAAAAAAAAGAAAAGAAATGAAATGTAAATGAACCTGAGGAAATATTCAGGGTGATTTTCAAAGAAGCGTGTGTCACCTCAGAAAGGACATTTCAGTTGATATGATTACACCAAAAAAAAAACAGACAGAAAATAAACCTAATGCAGCATAAATACACTTTATCCTGTATTATCTGTGCATGAAGCGTCCCTTTAATCCCGGATATTCTTTAGATTCAAAGAGCGCTGAACTGTTTGCTCAGCCATTGTCCAAATATTTTCCTCAGAAATATCCATACCTTCAAAAATAAACCAGCAGGAAAGCGAACGGGAGGAGCTTCTTCTCTCAAAATCTTTCTTGTGGAATGTATGAAAGAAATACTGATATGAAAATTGTGAGAAGTCACTGTCGATATCTAATAACTGCAGATGATATATGTACGATTAGTCCTCCTAACACGGCAATCGTTCAGTATTTTGTCAACGCTATAGATTGTGTAAATTGATTGAAACCGCCACCTGTTAGCATACAGACAGCGGGATCCGGTGGTTTACTCTTCCTTTGAAAATCACTCTGCCCGTTCCTGCCCGCTCTGCCGGATCGTTCCCGGAGTTCAGATCCGACCGGCCCGAGTTTGACTTGCTGAAGCTCAGTCCAGTAGGTATCGCTGACACTTCCTCTGTCTGTGTAAGTGATGACATCCACAAATAATAAACTATGGTTGTGTAAACTAAAGGCTCGTGACTTTTAAGCATCTGTATGTTCACAATGAGTTTTTTATTTATATTTTAGGTATTTAGCTGATGCTGTTATCCAGAGTGACTTGAGTGCAAAAGTAGAATAAGCTTCAATTCCTGGAGCCCCAAAATTATAAGAAACCAAGAGGGCTTTCAGGTGACATAACCCCTCCCCTCTGACGGCCATCTTGGAGGTCTTCAGCTCTGTGAACAGCTGACTGTGTTTCTGTCGTCTCAACAGAATTGAACAGACGGTTAATTTCTGTCTGTTTCTGACTGAACTGATCATTTCATCACTGATCCATCTGATTGATTTAGTGTTTAGATAATGTCAGCTTGTTAGCTAGCTAACCATAGCATCTGGTCAGCTAACCATCACTGTCTTGTTGTTAACACATCTGATTAGCACACTAGCTAACGTAGCTTGTAGCAGCTAGCGTTAGCGTGTTCACATTAACATCAGTGTGTTTGCTGGCTAGTTAGCTAGCTAACAGTTTGTTCAGGTTAACTGAGCTGACTCTTCTCAAGCTACAACTCTTCATGTTTTGGAGTAGAGACTAGGGCTAAAGACAAGACAGTTTACTGTGTCACAGTAACCTACATTTGGAAACAAATCCACCTTATCACACTATTCACTTTTACTGAGAACGTTACTGAATGGATCTACAGCCACACCACAACAAGCTGACTCAGCTGCTCTCTGCTGACAGCTGCTTCATACACATTTACACTTAGCCAGATTTGCACATTGCCAATCCTGCAATGGACCTCCATTGTGGCACCAGATCGTTGCTGGGAAATTTGTGATGTAACCAGAGATGTTCTGTACACACAAGATGACACATTACAAGCTACGCCAATGGTATGAAATGGTATACACTTCCTGTCTCCTAAGTGGGCGTGGTCACCTCTCCTCCCACCTCGTTTGGAAGTGTTGTGAACGTCGTGTGGATAGATGAAAGCAGATATTAAGCAAAAAAACATACGTTTTATTTCAGTTTTAACTTTTAATTCAATGGTTTCACATATAAGTCCCTTTAAATTTCTGTTTATCCAGTTGGAAAGCGTCGGCAGCACTGCAGTGAAACCAGACCGACGGGAGATATGATGATGTTGCCAGATCTCGCGAGAGTGTGTTGCTGAGACAGAGACCGGTCTCCAACAAAGTAAATTTTCTCCTGATTTGTCCGTCTGAAAAACGCCATTTTAGTGTCAGAATGTTCGGAAGATATGTGGCTTGTGAGAAATGGGTCCGATATTTACTTCGGTGACTATGGGGCGAAAGAATCGGTCATAATCTGTGCTCACGTTCACTTCTCCCATTGGAGTGAACAGACTCAGGACCTGCCGCCAGTCTCCTAAAGGGGCGGGGCAGTGGAGAAACCCACGTGACACAGATACAGGAAATGAGTTGCGCCGTCTCGTTTCTAAACCGTCTCTGATGTAACTGCAAAGCCTTTATAGAAAGGAGGTCAGGGATCAGAGCCATGATGCCCCGACTATATTCCTGTGGCCAGAGCATATGATTTTGTATGAAAGAGTTGCTAGAAAAATGAATAAAATAAGAGATAAGGAGAGAGGTTGAAGGGATTTTTTTTTTTTAGACCAATTAGTGGAGAGTGGATCTGATTCAGCATGCTTGTTTTTTGACACATTGGCTCTTGTCAGGATTTGAAACTGTGACCTCTCTGTTACAGGACGGTCTGCCTGGCAGCTTGACCAGCCTGCTGCTGATTTTCACACAATATTAAAACTTTTACAATCCACCGCCTGTGCAGTTAGAGCAGATTTTGTGGTAGTGTGCTGATACAGAACTGTCAAAATCCTCCTGAAAATGAACACATGGTTTATTATGTATCTCACCTGCAACTTTGCCAGTATTGCTCATAATTCTGTTGTCTGGATCAGGGCGTCTTAAATGTTTTAGGTGAAGACCCCAGTGAGAAATTCAGTCTCCTGCCCTGGGAAACGGGCTTATTAAAAAATTTACTACCCCTGTCATAAAGGGACCCACCAGCAGCAAGACTATAAGTCAATCTGGATCCCAACCCGCAGTTTAAGAATCCGCGGTCCAGATTACTGTTGAGAGTTTTCCACACTTTTCCGTTGCATTGCTGACACATTTCAATTTTTTACACGCTTGTCTGTCGGGAAATTACAGCCAAAAGAAATGTTGCCACAACAGATTCGATAGTATAATCAGGAGGTTATCCAGCTATAAAAGCTTGACAGATACACAGAAATGCAGGAAAATTCTTCTTCTTGTCTGTTTGACGAAGGAGACGGCTCGACTCTGCTCTTGTTATTGTTCACGTTCCTCCAGGTTTTTAATGGACAGAGGGTTTTTATTTTGTGACATACCCTCTGCGCTTGCAAACCCCCCCCCCCCTCCCCTTAACACGCATAGTTTCCGGCTGTCAAACACAGTTACGTTGAATGACTCCGCTTCCCGGGCCCCGCTATCTGTTTTTCCCGAGCGCCCGAGCCCGTGAAACGTGTCGAACCCGGAGCAGCAGGAGATGAGCGCTGGCCCTCGGCGGCTGTTTGTCATGTTTTTTTTCCCCCTCAGACGTCAAGTTTCATCCGCCGTCACCGAGGAAGACTTCCTGACAGGAACGACACGCACGACACATTCTGCCCGATCCAAAAGGCCGTGACTCCCGACCGGCCTCGGAGAGAAGGAACAGCTCCGCGTCTCCGGGGTCAACGCCTCAGTTATCTGAGCCGGAGAAGAGTATTAAACATCCTTTTTATTTATTTTATTTAGCCTTTATTTAACCGGGTTTGTCCCCTTTGAGATCAAGGATCTCTTTTACAAGGGAGACCAAGAATAGCAGCAACACAGTTTAAACAAAAAATAATTAACATAAAAAACACATAGATTTGAGTAACATTAAAATGATCAGATAGAACATTTGCACACAGACAGCCTGGTTTCAATAGATTTCATCATAGCTTTAAAATCATTCAGGGTTACTTTAAGATCAGACTGTAGATCAGATTGTTCCATGCAGTAGGAGCAGAAAACCTAAAAGCTTTCTGTCCCAGTTCAGTTGGGACTTTGGGAACAGCAAATCACAGAACGTCCTGAGAGCGGAGATTGTAATTTCCATATTTCAAGTTTAAAAAGAGACGATAAGTTAAGTAGGAATTTTGCCAAGAATGGCTTTGTAAACAAAACAAAACAAACCAATGACTGAGGCGGTGTGCACATAAAGCAGGCCGATTCACTTTTGAGTATAATACACAATGGTGAGTAAGAGATCCACAGTTTGTAATGAATCTCAGAGCCCCATGATACACGCTATCCAGCATGTGGAGACAGAGCAGAGGCATTCATGTCCAACACATCACCATAATCAATAATCGGTAGAAGTACTGGTGTAAAAATCTCCTTCAGTAAAAGTAAAAAGTGTGTGATTCAAAATGTCCTCAGAGTAAAAGTTCCTGAGTTCCTCTTTAGAACAGAGAACGTTGTCAGCTGTGATCTTTTCCATGTGATTCTAACAGGAGAGAGGACAGAGTTCACACTAGATTCTTTTCACTGGAAACATTAGAAACGAGAAAATAAAGTGCAGAAACAAAGTAAAGTCAGATTCCTCTTCTCACTGTGAATGGATCCACAGTTTGTCAGTTTACGTCGATCCAGTTTCTGTTGCTGATGGAGAGACACACAATCTGTTCTGTGATGGATGGATTTGAAATGGACTGAAGGACAAAAAGTGCAGGAGAGATGGAAAAGTAAAACTGCTGAGAAGAGCAGATACAAAGAGCTGAACTGCCCATAAAAAAAAAAAAAACAAGTTGCTGGTGTCAAAACGGATGCTGTCGGAAACCAGTGAGTCAGATCATGAAGAGAGACAGATCATGGCCTCTAGTGCTGGAACATGCAAAATGTAAAAATTTAAAAAATAATACCAAAGAAAAATATTTCAAAGCCTTACTTTGGCTTGTTATTGTTTTCAGCTTACATGCGTTGTGCTGAATGATGAATGTAGTGATCGGACTGGAAAAGAGACTCGAACTAAAGAGACTCGGAGCTAGTCAGAGTGGAAAAAAGAGACATGAACTAATTAGACTGGAAAAGAAACTCGAACTGAAGAGACTGGAAAAGAGACTTGAACTAATCCGACTGGAAAAGAGACTCGGACTTTCTGTTCTGTTTTCTGTTTATAAGCTACAAAACAAATTGCCTCATTGAGGACATTACATTTTTCTATTCTATTCTATTCTATTCTATTCTATGCCTTCATCTGCCTGTGCCCTGATGAAAGCATGTAAGCCGAATCGCATGGTAAGCCAATATAATAAAGGCTCTTTAATATTTCTCACTGCAAAAAGTGTATTATTTGTGGTATTATTTTTGATAATTACCCTTTTATTTTTTTTATTTTTTTACATTTTTACATTTCTACAGAGGCCATGATCTCTCTCTCACCCTGAGTAAAAATTACAGACTTTAAAAAATACTCCAAAAAGTACGAGTCCACAGAAAAGCTGCTCGGTTACAGTAACAGCAGTAAATGTAATTAGCTGAGTCGCAGCTCAGAAAACCAGACGTTCAAAGCTTCAACTTTTCACTGAGATTCAAATGAGGTAAAGGCAGGCAATTCTCTCTCTCTCTCTCTCTCTCTCTCTCTCTCTCTTTTTTTATTTTTTGCTGCAGCCATTACAAGAGCACATCAAAGGAATCCCCCTCCTCTCGCCATATGCTGTATAGTTTCATAATCTAATGCGGGTTTTGTAATTAAACGGTCCACCAGGGGAATGGAGCTCATCGATTCTCTGGGAAAAGAAATTTCATTACAGAGACTCGATGTAAACTGTTGTTGATGCTATAAAACGGCTTTGTACTTTAATTTCACTTAATCGCTTTGCATAACAAAAGGACTTGTCAGGCTTACATGTGAGAGAGAGGAGTGCAGATGTGAATGTGAATCATCCTAATCAGTTTGACTCCATGCTGATACGAGATCTTCCAGAACTTTCCAGGCGGGATGAGACGCGGCGCGGCGAAGCGTGGAAAATGTCACTTGCTTGAATAACAACATATGGGAAATTTTTCATGTGATCACGTAATTTGTTTTCCTGTCTGACAGTTCAATATGTGCGCGGTACACAACTAATGAATACTATATTTTATGGATGCGCCCAGAGTCTAGCAACAGGAAATCTGCTGATGCGTTCATCAAGACATCAAATGACAAATGAGACTCGGCAGACGCACCGTGTGCTGAAACTGTTTCTACTTTTCTGAAGATGTAATGAAGAGCGTGGCTGTCGGTGTCGACTCATAATAGCTTTCTTTCAAAATCCAGTGAGCTGAAGCCTGGGAACAACCAGGTTTCACTGAAACCTAAATCTGTCAGTCGTGACCAGAATGCTACCGAACGGGAGCTTATGGACGTTTTACAATCTTATGTCAAAAGTCTTATTTTAAAAGTCTTTCTATCTATCTATCTATCTATCTATCTATCTATCTATCTATCTATCTATCTATCTATCTATCTACCTATCTATCTATCTATCTTGCATGGCCTACATACTCACCACACGTCACCCATTGAGCATGTTTGGGACGCTCTGGATCGGCGTGTACGACAGCAGGTTCCACTTCCTGCCGATATCCAGCAACTTGGCACAGCCATTGAAGAGGAGTGGACCAACACTCCACAGCCCACAATCTACAACCTGATCGACTCTATGCGAAGGAGATGTGTTGCACTGCATGAGGCAAATGGCGATCACACCAGATACTGACCGGTTTTCAAAAAATGCATATCTGTAGCCCTAGTCATGTGAGATCCATAGTTCAGTGCCTAATAAATGTCTTTTTTCAAGATAAAACTGCACATGTTAGAGTGACCTTTTATTGTGAGCAGCCCAAGGCACACCTGTGCAATAATCAGCTGTTTAATCAGCATCTTGATATGCCACACCTGTCAGGTGGATGGATTATCTTGGCAAAGGAGAAGTGCTCACTAACACGGATTTAAACAAATTTGTGAACAAAATTTGAGAGAAATAAGCCTTTTGTGTGCATAGAAAAAGTCTTCGATCTTGTATATCAACTCATGAAAAATGGGAGCAAAAACAAAAGTGTGTTTATATTTTTGTTCATTATATCTATCTATCTATCTATCTATCTATCTATTGCCAGTAATCAGAGTAAACAATATATTTAAGGATGTTACAGCTTGTAAACACCATCTCAAATACTGCTGTATTATCTGTAAGTCAATTCCTAAAATCAGACATCAACAAACGTGTCATGAATCATCCACCTCTCTACACACAGATTGTAGTTTTAGTTCTACAAACATTCCTCAGAGGCAGAAATAATCTGATTGGTTGAGTTAAACCTCAGTGGGCGGAGCCAAAGAACCACAGTTTTTCAGAGCGCAAGTTAGGTTTAACTGAACCAATCAGATTATTTCTGCATCCAAGGAATGTTTGTGTAATTAAAACTAAGAAACTACCCAACTTCTACACAGTCGAGGTTGTTACACAGCGTATGGGAGAGAAACATCTGTGGTCAGAGAAACTTTTATATTTGCCACAGCAGTCTAGTTAGAGCAGCAGATAACATTGGGGTGTGTGTGTGTGTGTGTGTGTGTGTGTGGGGGGGGGGGGGGGGTCCTCTAACACAGGAAGAGACAGCGAGGAAATTTCCACATGAATAAGCTCAATTAGCACACGGCTACATTCCAGTTCCTACAATACACTCGCTTCATTTCATAACAGCTCGTTCTTTGTATTTGAGCAGCACAAATGAATATGATATAGACGTCTGCTCTCATTATGTGGTTTCAATGTAAAGCAAATGTAAAGTTATATTAAATAATGAAGGCTTTGGTAATTAATCCTTAATATAATGCACCATCCATCTTGCAAATGAGTCCGCCCACCTCGTGTGTTGTAATTAATGGTGACAGGTGCAGTGGATCTGTGTGGCTTTCAACACGATGATTTACTATCTGATGTCACGGCTGCCAAGATAAACAAACGGTTGATTTTTTTGTAATCTGTGAGATCCGTGTTTATGTTTTCCTATGGACCTCATAAGTCAGATGATATCAACTAGCTGGTAAGTTTCACCTGACCAGCTAGTCTTCTCCTGCTGTCCTACCTTCACACTGAGCACCAACCGAGATTTCACCGTTGATTTCTAGTTGAAAACTGGGTGATATTCGGTCTGAACGTCTCTTTTCTCCCTCTTGTCAACCAGCTGAAATGCGGCTACAACATCAACGTGTCACAAAACACAAATTTGTTCAATCATTTGATAATTTGTTCAGTTGTAGCTTGAAAGAGAGACGATATTGATCAGTGTGAAGGTATTTCTCCAAAGTCATATTGCACTGGTAGGTGAAATGTGTTCTACATGAAGACATAATTTCAACACATTTAATGTTTCATTTAAAATCTCATAAATATGGAACTATACAGGCTGTGTGCTGCCAACAAGAAGCTTCAGGACATGGTAATGGGAGAACTTCTATACATTCATGTAAAATAAGAAATTGTGCTTACTGCTGTAACGCTCATGAGCAAGAACTGAGGTGGCACAGCTTCAGCTACAAATGACCCTGACTCTCGTTAGTTGTATCGCTAATTGTATTTTATTGCTTATATCTTGTATATTGCTTTGATTCTGTACTTTTTATGCTGATATTTTATATTTCTTATTTATTCTTTGTAAATGGGAAGTCTTTGTATATATGTGAAGTTTTAATTCAATGCACCATTTGAGGTTGATGTAAATTGCAATTTCGTTGTGCTTGCACAATGACAATAAAGTTCTTGAACTCTTAATCCAATGATCTCATACAGTCAGTCAGTATTTTTAATCAGAAACAAATAGGAAGCTAGAAATCTTCACAAATCTAAACTGCGTTCTACATGATTATGGGGAATGATATGAATTCTGGATTTTCTCTCAAATGTCACTGTCACTTTCTTCCCTTTTTTTTTGTCATCTCAGCACCTTGACCTCGTCTCTCCTGTCCCAGCTGCTGACTCTGCCTGTTGTGTCCGAGCCACTCCCAACACTGTGCTCAGTCTCCAGGCAGACTGTTGGAAAAAAAAGGCTAAGGTACAAGACTGTGGCCATGTGGGTGTTAGAGGGTAAAGACACTACTCATCCCCTCCGTCATCTTGTCATGTGGGAGAGACAAACTATATCTAGAGCTAGTCATACAAGAGAGACCTAACGCTACAACCATGGACTGTAATATATCAAGTATGAGGCTTCAAACACTGGGCAGGTTCCCTCAAATATTTGCAGCCCTCAACCATTCAGCTCTGCCACCGTACACCTCCACCCACTCATCCACCCACTCATCCACCCGTTCAACCACCCACTCATCCACCCGTTCATCCACCCACTCATCCACCCGCTCATCCACCCGTTCATCCACCCGTTCATCCACCCGTTCATCCACCCACTCATCCACCCGCTCATCCACCCGTTCATCCACCCGTTCATCCACCCGTTCATCCACCCATTCATCCACCACCATCTGAATCCTGTGGATGAGCAGCATCTTCCTGCTGTGGACAGACGGCGAGCAGCAGCCACCTTCTTCCTCCGGGACGTCAGGACTGGATTTCCTCAGCCAAACATCCCATATAATCTGCTCTGCTGCTGTGATCGATAATGGTTGATCGATAATTAATAATAATAATAAAAAACATTAATAAAAACATTAATTGGAGAATGTGGGTCTAATAATCTACTATTGCCTTTTTCTGTTTTTCTTCTTCTGGACATTTTTTTTGCCAACTTTCTTCACCTACAGTTTTTATGTTACATAGAGAGATCTGTCACAAGGTTTCGGAGATATTCACGATAAACTTATCTTAACTAAGATCATTTAATTAACTTATCAGATCTGGCATCTGTGTCTGGTTAACCCTAACCCGACCCCGTAGGTTCTGCTGCTGTCCACCAAAGACAAGCAGGTCAGCTCCTCTCCTCCAATGACAAGCAAGGATGTTAACCTTTAGTTTCTGACAGTGAACTAAGTGGTTTGTCCGCCACTGACCTTCATGTACACACCAAGGAGGTTCTATATTCTCTCATTTTTGTCCCACGGTTTGTCCAATAAGTATTTTCCAGAGCAGAGTGACCCTGACCTGCTTTGTGCGGTGGCCGAGAGAGCTCAACGCACTGCAACTTAACAAAACACATGCAAATAGACAAAACACAAGCAAATTAAAGGGTAACTTCGGTATTTTTCAACCTGGACCCTATTGGGCTGCAAGGTAATCCGATGGGGCAAATGAGAACCATCAATGTTCGTCCACTAAAAGAGTTTGTTTTGCTACTGACAGGCTCAGATTGTTATTATAAGTGTCTGACAACATTATGGAAAGGACCCGATACAGAAATGAAACGCACTTCCTTACCTTACGCTTGATCCGGTCTGTGTGTAACCAAGTCTCGCTCAAGTCTCGCGAGAGCTTAGTTGTTGCAGGAAGTGAGTGAGAGTTGGAGAGAGGGGTGCCGGGGGGGAGTTTGTTGTGTTGGAGTACAGAAATCGTAGCTCAGTGTTATCTAAAATATTTTCTAAGTCATGGCTGAATATTTAGCTGATTTCGACAACGTGGAAGAGGCCTTTGAATTCGATGGCTGCCCGTATTTCTTTGAGCCAGAGTATACGGATGAAGAGCTAAAGGCAGAACGGCTCTGGCTAAAGGTAAGGAAGTACGTTTCATTTCTGTATCGGGTCTTTCCATAATGTTGTCAGACACTTACAATAACAATCTGAGCCTGTCAGTGACAAAACAAACTCTTTTAGTGGTTGAACATTGACGGTTCATTTGCCCGTCGGATTACCTTGCAGCCTGTTTCGCAGCTGCCGGCTGAAGCGATCTCGCTCAATACTGGACCAGTTTCAAAAATTGTTGTCCCCATTAGTTACTTAGACACACACAGTTGGGAAAATAGGGTCCAGGTTGAAAAATACCGAAGTTAGCCTTTAAGGAAACATCTTCATCAATTTGATAACACATGCGCTGCAAATGCACACAACATAACCAAATAGACAAACAGACAACAACGGATCTGTTTCCAGGGGACACAAAAAAGTGATGAACCCGGCTGGGACACGCTTGTTGTTCAATGAATCATGCGATCACAATGTTAAAATAAACCAAAAATTATTTGCATGTGTTTTGTTAAGTTGCAGTGTGTTGAGCTCTCTCGGCCACCGTAGCTTTGTGATAAACTGAAGCGTGAGAAGTAAAATCTATACATTTATATCCTTGGGCTTAGTATCATGTACACACTATCATAAAAGTCTCAATAAAATGCTTATTAAGCATTAACTAACCCTTATTGTAAAGTGTTACCCTGGCACTTTACTTGAGTATTTCCATTTTGACTATCTGTCTGCTGGAGTTACTAGTTACTTTGCAGAATAAGGTTTTACACGCAAAACATACGATAAGCTCATAAAATATGTTGCATTGTTAGAGTTTAAACTCTCCAACAGTATATGGAGCAGTTAGACCGACAACATTAAAATACTTCTGACAGGTTCATGCTTCAATAATTTAACTCTCTGACAGAATGACGACTTTTACTTTTGACACTTCACTACATTTTACTGATAATACTTCTATATTTTTACTGAAGTAAACTTTTGAATGCAGAACTTTGACTTTTAATGAAGTATTTTTCCTTCATGGCACGGCGTAAAGGATTTGAGTACATTTTCCACCACTGTAGTTATGTGAAAATGCTGCATATTATTGCTTTAAATTAATCGCAGTAATCTGTAATGCAGCAGAAAGTACTGCAGCTATGGAAAGTAGAGGACAACTTCTACTGAGAAATGGATCAATAAAATCATCAGAACTATTCTATTCATTCAACAGGCGCTGCAGTTTCCATGGGCAGAAATATGTGTCACTAGAAACTGCAATTCTGCACTCGATTGCTCTTCCTTAACGACCAGGATGTGTCTCAGTAAACTGAAATTGAATTACGAGAACTGAATTTGAATTGTGAGAACTGAATACAGTTTCAGAGTAAATGTATTCAATTTCATAATACTACATTCAGTTTCAAGTTTATTGGAATTTAGTTTCAAACTAATACATTTAAATTTCAAATTATGCTATTCAGATTCAGTTTTTCAATGCAGTTATTCAAGTTAAACAATACAAATTCAAATTATGTGATTCAAATTCAAATATGAATAATTCAATTTCAGTTTCTAGTGACACATATTTCTGCCCATAAGTTTCACCCAAGCATAGTAATTGGCCAGAAGTGTGTTCCCCATGCTGATGATTCCCACGCACAGCACAAAACCTTCCAGTCGGTCCACATGCATCGGTCACCGCCGGATAAAAGCCCGAACGCCCCCGAGGACGTTCTTCACCGATATTACAGCATCACTGTTTTTACCCGTTAACGCCGTTAAACCCGCCCCTCCCGGGTATTACCGCTATATTTAGCTATCTGAATCCTGATGAGAAGCGGATCCCCGGGCGCAGAGCCGGCAGCGTCCGGTCCTTCTCTCCCGCCAATAAAAAAAACCGGAGACGTCTCTAATTAGCACAGAGACGGATGGCGCTCGCTCGGCCCGCGGCTCCCCGGAGCTCGCTGCTGCAACATCGCTCACAGCGGTGTGTCGGGGGGGGGAGGGGGGGGGGGTTCGTCCTCCTGGTTACAGACACAACGCTTCACTCTGTCCGTCCTCCACCTGCTCTCCATCTCATCCAGCCAGCAACCGCTAATCGAACGCCTGTGGGATCGGCAGAATCAATTATGTTTGGTAGCAAAATGTTTCTCAAAATGGATATATAGCATTTTGGAATGAAACCGCACTGTGGTGGCAGCAATCACTCGTAAGTCAACGTTAGCTACAGCAGGTTTATGATTTCACAAGACCATAACTTTGACAAAGTTTTCTCTGTGTATTGGTTTTGTATAGATGAACAGTTCATCTGTACAGTTTTGTATAGATGAACCATAGAGCTGGCACCAACACAGCCAGGGTTAGCAGTTCATTTGAATTGAAATTGAAATTGATTGAATTGATTGTAAGATTTTACTGCTAAAGCCTTGAATGGTCAGGCTCCTGCCTATATCTGTGATCTGCTAACTCCCTATGAGCCTGATCCCTGCTGAGATCCTCCAGCAGGGCTTGACTGGACTTGTCACTAAAGCTGACCGGGCCTTTGCTGCTCGGGCCCCTCAGCTGTGGAACTTCCTGCCTGGGGAGCTCAGGCAGGCAAACTCAGTCTCCTCTTTTAAATCTCTTCTTAAGACTCACTTTTATCTTATGGCTTTTTCTTAACTGATGGTATTTGTTGTAACTTTTTAAATTATTTTATCTTGTTTATATCTTTTATTATCTGTTTTTATTGTAAAGCACTTTGTAACTTTGTTTTTGAAAGGTGCTATATAAATAAAGTTATTATTGTTTCCCTGCTGGGACACCTATGGAAAAAAGATGTAAGATGCTTTGGATAACACCCAACATCCATGACATCTTAAAGGTGCTACGTGTTGCATTTTAAACAATAATAATATCACTGTTAAATTACTTGTGATATCTTGGTCTAATGACTGTAAACCAATGAGTCCATGTTGGAGCTGATTGTTCTCCTCTATCTCACTCCAGTAGTATTGTTAGTTCTAGTGTTTCTCCACATTAAGACTACATTTCCCATCAGCCCCGTTGCTTCCTGCCCCCCCCTCCTCCCCCTCCCTGAAGAGGATCAACATGTTGGAAGTGATTTCTCCATCTTCCTTTCCCTCCTTCCACCATCTGCTGCCAGAAACTCTTTCAGCTTTAGCTCCGTTTGCTCTGGAAGAACAGAACCTCTTCCTGTTTTGTGCCGTAAAGCAGATTTCCCTCCAGATCCACCAGGTGGAGAAACAATGGAGGATGCAGAGTAGAGGCTGACAGGCTGACACTGATGCTCTGGTCTGTTTACAGTGATTATACTAAAGTCTCTAAATTAATTTGACAGCGATGCATTGATGTTAAAATGACACCTGCCGCACCTTTAATGTTAATTTTAAAACAAACCGATTCATATCAGCGCCAGTTTTGTCTTTAAGTCGAAGTCTACCGAAACTATTTTTAAGAAACGCTGTCAAAGTTTTCTTTCAGAGCAGTGAGCAGCATTGTACTCCGGCGAGGTTTAGCAATCAAATCAAAGAAGCGCGGATACAATGAAACACCGAGACATCTGGCGCGGCATAATGTCTGCAGAAATTATTTTGCTTCAAAGCTGCCTCTTCATTGTCCGCCCGCCGACAGAAATTCCTGATTCTATTGTGGAGCTAAAAATTGGTTGAAAATTGGCAAAAGCGGCGGTGAATCAGACGCTACTGAGCGTTACACCGACCGGTACAAAGCAGACAAATGGATGGCAGAGATGATATGAGTGAGCTATCAGTGTCATCGAGCTTACCTGCCTGCAGCACCGACAACAGACGGCCTGCAGATAAAGCAGCGCCTGTAATTGTCATTTGCTCTGCCATTGTGTCTCCCATCATTGTGTTACAGTTGTATTATCTAGGCAGCCTGTGGTGTTTCCACTATCACAATACCAGGCTCGCAACAACAATAGTGAGAGGAGATTGACAATAACCAAATAATGCATGAGTAAGAAGAAAGAAAAAAAAAACACAGCATGAAAGCAAGTCATTTCAATAACTGTCAGGCTTCTGGTGGCACATGGAATGTGTTGGATGTGTCTTTTGTCAGTTTTGTCAGCGCCTTTGTTTCCTGACAGCGTCTTTATCTGCCTGATCCCAACATGGCGTCTAGGTATGCCTCTCTATTCACCAAGACCTGGATCAGTTATTTTCTCCCAGCATGCCTCGCTGCTACAGAATCATAATAGAGTTTCTCACTCAATTCCCTCGTGGTGGCTTTTCCTTATTTTACTCATTCAATTATGAGGAATAAAATAAAGGATTAGATATTTTCAGGGCCTCTTTTTTTTCCTCCGTGTAAAATCCTGTTTTATTCCTTACAATTTCACGCCGTGAGGAATTTTCCAGTCACAAGTTAATTAAGCAGGTAGTGGTTACTGCGTCTGAGGAAACGGCCCCTTATTTAGCACAAGAGAAAAAAAAAAACCTTCACACCAAGGTATGTGAAGAAGAGCAGCTTCATCCCCCGGTCGGCACCGCCGGAAGCCTGGCCCTTAGCTTTCCCTTAAGCGTTCGGCAGCTGCGGGTCCCCGTTTCATCTCAGGGCCGCTTTTAATGAGATAAACCCTCCGCTGACAGTGACCTGAGATGAAAGCTGGAGGCGCAAAGCCGGCGAGAGTTCAGGGAAAGTTCCCGAACGGCCCCACCCACTCACCCCCGCCTAAACCCCTCTCAACCTGCAGAGAAGGGGGGGGGGGGGGGGAGGGGGAGGGGGGGATGTGTAGACTAGAAAAAGTTATTTCGCTTCCATTACAACTTTGCGGTTGATCCCAGGAGGAGGCTCGGGAGGTGCGAGAGGCGGCGGGATTGACGGCTCTAATCTCCCAGACTCCCTCCGCCTCGCTCGGACTCGGCCTCTCCGTTTGTTCTTTAAGCCGCGGATTCTCTTGTTTCTATACAGCTCTATTTCTATCTCTTCTGTTTCTATACAGCTCTATCTGGAGCTGCAGGAGCCGAGCGGAGTCTGAGGCTGAGGCTCAGTGTCCTCTGAAGGGACAGAAGTGCTGCAAGTCAATCTGCTGACTGACTGACTGACTGGGAAGTGTGTAACTATCAGACTGTGATGTGGTCAGAGTCAAGTGAAGGACTGGAGCTTCATCAGCTGTTTTCAAGATCAGGAAACATTCATCAAATCCCTCTATTATTCCCCTACTGCTACTACTGCCATTACTACTACTGCTACTGGTACTACTACTGCTACTACTACTACTGCCATTACTACTACTGGCTACTACTAGCTAATACTGCTACTGGTACTACTACTATTACCGCTACTACTACTACTGCTGCCATTACTACTACTGCTGCTACTACTACTACTGCCATTACTACTACTGCCATTCCTACTAGCTACTGCTAATGGTACTACTACAATTACTGCTACTACTACTACTGCTACTACTTTCTAGAGAAGGAAGTTAATATTATGAAGCCTAGCACTCTGCTGCTAACTGAAAAAATACAATCTAGTCATCCTAAATTATCTAGATTAGCTAGTTAACTGCTGACCTTCAACATCATGAATGAATGAAAAATTACCATTTATATTTTCATTTTGACCCGAGTTCCTTCTTTGCTATTCAAGTTTATCCTTTACCTAACTGTTAGCTCCAAAAAACTGTGGTTCTCTGGCTCTGCCCACTAAGGTTTAACTCAACCAATCAGATTATCCCTGCCTCCAGAGCAGCTCTGCCTCTGAGAAACAGTCTGTAGAAATTAAACTCCAATCTGCCAGACGCTCTCATGTCGTTTGGTCCCAGGAACACAGACGTGTGTCATTTTCCAGAACACAGTGAGGAGCTGAAGAGCCTCACTGATCTGTCAGCATGGGAACATGTTCTCCATTAGCTTCACTGTAGCATGGGAACATGTTCTCCATTAGCTTCACTGTAGCATGGGAACATGTTCTCCATTAGCTTCACTGTAGAACAAGACAGCACCTCATTAACAGAGTGACAGGAGTCAGATTACAGGACTGTTAATGAAGGAAACCCCCACGCTGCTTGAGTCATCATGTGGGGGATGACAGTGGATCCTCCTCTGACTGTCCTCTATGTTCAGTCTGTTCAGAGTGTGAGGCGGTGAAGGAGTGAAGCGGTGAAGGAGTGAAGCGGTGAAGGAGTGAAGCAGTGAGGCGTGAAGTTTGATGCGGTGAGGCGTGATGCAGTAAAGGAGTGAGGCGGTGAAGGAGTGAAGTGAGGAGGTGAAGGAGTGAGGCGGTGAAGGAATGAGGCGGTGAGGCGGTGAAGGAGTGAAGCGGTGAGGCGGTGAAGGAGTGAGGCGGTGAAGCGGTGAAGGAGTGAAGCGGTGAGGCGGTGAAGGAGTGAAGCGGTGAAGGAGTGAAGCGGTGAGGCGGTGAAGGAGTGAGGCGGTGAAGCGGTGAAGGAGTGAAGCGGTGAGGCGGTGAAGGAGTGAAGCGGTGAAGGAGTGAAGCGGTGAAGGAGTGAAGCGGTGAAGGAGTGAAGTGGTGAGGCGGTGAAGGAGTGAAGCGGTGAGGCGGTGAAGGAGTGAGGCGGTGAAGGAGTGAAGCGGTGAAGGAGTGAAGCGGTGAGGCGGTGAAGGAGTGAGGCGGTGAAGGAATGAGGCGGTGAAGCGGTGAGGCGGTGAAGGAGTGAAGTGGTGAGGCGGTGAAGGAGTGAGGCGGTGAAGGAGTGAAGCGGTGAGGCGGTGAAGGAGTGAGGCGGTGAAGGAGTGAAGCGGTGAAGGAGTGAAGTGGTGAGGCGGTGAAGGAGTGAGGCGGTGAGGCGGTGAAGGAGTGAGGCAGTGAAGGAGTGAAGCGGTGAAGTGGTGAGGCGGTGAAGGAGTGAGGTGGGGAAGCGGTGAAGGAGTGAGGCGGTGAAGGAATGAGGCGGTGAGGCGGTGAAGGAGTGAAGCGGTGAAGGAGTGAGGCGGTGAGGCGGTGAAGGAGTGAGGCGGTGAAGGAGTGAGGCGGTGAAGCGGTGAAGGAGTGAGGCAGTGAAGGAGTGAAGCAGTGAGGCGGTGAAGGGGTGAGGCGGTGAAGGAGTGAGGCGGTGAAGCGGTGAGGTGGTGAAGGAGTGAAGCAGTGAGGCGGTGAAGGAGTGAGGTGGTGAGGCGGTGAAGGAGTGAGGCGGTGAGGCGGTGAAGGAGTGAGGCGGTGAGGCGATGAAGGAGTGAGGCGATGAAGCGGTGAGGCGGTGAAGGAGTGAGGCGGTGAGGCAATGAAGGAGTGAGGCGATGAAGCGGTGAGGCGATGAAGCAGTGAGGCGGTGAAGGAGTGAAGCAGTGAGGCGGTGAAGGAGTGAGGTGGTGAAGCGGTGAGGCGGTGAAGGGGTGAGGCGGTGAAGCGGTGAGGCGGTGAAGGAGTGAGGCGGTGAAGGAGTGAGGTGGTGAGGCGGTGAAGGAGTGAGGCGGTGAGGCGGTGAAGGAGTGAGGCGTTGAGGCGATGAAGGAGTGAGGCGGTGAAGCGGTGAGGCGGTGAAGGAGTGAGGCGGTGAGGCAATGAAGGAGTGAGGCGATGAAGCGGTGAGGCGATGAAGCAGTGAGGCGGTGAAGGAGTGAAGCAGTGAGGCGGTGAAGGAGTGAGGTGGTGAAGCGGTGAGGCGGTGAAGGGGTGAGGCGGTGAAGGAGTGAGGCGGTGAAGGGGTGAGGCGGTGAGGCGGTGAAGCAGTGAAGCGGTGAACTGGTGAAGGAGTGAGGCGGTGAAGGAGTGAGGCGGTGAAGCGGTGAAGGAGTGAGGCGGTAAGGCGGTGAAGCAGTGAGGCGGTGAAGGAGTGAGGCGGTGAAGGAGTGAGGCGGTGAAGCAGTGAGGCGGTGAAGCAGTGAGGCGGTGAAGGAGTGAGGTGGTGAAGGAGTGAGGCGGTGAAGCGGTGAAGGAGTGAGGCGGTAAGGCGGTGAAGCAGTGAGGCGGTGAAGCAGTGAGGCGGTGAAGGAGTGAGGTGGTGAAGGAGTGAAGCGGTGAGGCGGTGAAGGAGTGAAGGAATGAAGTGGTGAGGCGGTGAAGGAGTGAGCTCCAGGACACACCGGCTCTCACTGAGATGAGGACTCTGCATGGTAAGCACCTGGAAGCAATCAGGCAAATGGCAGGAACCCTCCCAACACACACACACACACACACACACACACACACACACCCACACACACACCCACACACACACACACACACACACACACACACACACACACACACACACACACACACACACACACACACCAAACTGCCGCTTGTTGAATCCGTCTCTCAGCTGCTGGATAATTCCTCGGAAAGCGTCTCACATTTCCTCAAGATAGCTGAGATTCCCATCAGTTCCATCAAGCTGCTGCTTTTCTTCCACTTCTTGTCACTTACATGTGACTAGCTTGATTTAATCGAATGTACAGGATAATATAGATGAAAGTATGGGGTCACACATGATAGAAAGCTACTGTTCAGAATCAGAATCAGAATCAGCTTTATTGGCCAAGTATGTACACATACAAGGAATCTGACTCCGGTTTTTCGTTGCTCTCAATGTACTTACACAGAATAAATATACAGCTAAAAACAAGGACAACAAGATGAACAGAGGAAAACCTAAACATTTAACTACTATGTACAAATATGCATATGTAACACTAGGACAATAGTGCAATGGTGCAGAGTGCAAAGATGCTGGAATAAATATGGAGTTGTTGGTGTAACAGGTTACATTATATACGTGAGTTATTACACATTACATACATTATACACACATTATATACACATTGTTGAGCACCTTATTTTATTCTGTGATGGACAGAACGTTTTCACCCTCCGGCCTTCGTCAGTGTCTAATACGATCCTTATCTTCTGTTTATTCCTATTTGTTTTAGTCTCTTATCTTGTTTTTTTTATATTTCTCTATGACTATATTGTACCTTGGCCTATCCTGTAACATACAGACTGGAAGCTACTTTACACCAGAATTTCCCTGAGATAAATAAAACAATAAAGTAGGCCTATCTATAGGAAGGACAGGGGAAAAGAAAATTAAAGAAAAACATATGGGTTCACTCACAATGTGCATCTGAAAGTGGGAGTATTTGTTGTGTTCTTTTATCTTTCTATTTTACTTGATTTGATTCTTTTAATGCAATGCATTTTGCTTGTTCTTTTATATGAATTTTATCTTTTTATCTGTCTTTTATTTTTTTTGTCGTTTATTTAGCCAGGAAGATCCCATTGAGATACAGGATCTCTTCTTCCAGGGAGTCCGGGTCAAGATGGCAGCTTAAACAATTTCATGTATAAAAAAAAAAACTGCCTTTATCTGCTTTTTATTGATGTAAAGCACTTTGAGCTGCATGTTGTGTATGAAAGGTGCTATACAAATAAAGGTTATTATCTATCTATCTATCTATCTATCTATCTATCTATCTATCTATCTATCTATCCATCTATCTATCTATCTATCTCTATTTTTCCCTATATAAAGGGACTTGCATCATTGAATCCCAAAAAATAAGAAACTCCAAAGTTTTTCATATATGCAGAACATTTTTTTATATAATTAGTATAATACAGCTCATACAGTCTGTCTGTCTGCTGCAGCTTAAAGCATCAGAGGCCTTCTTGAATTAAAGACATTTAAATCGCTCTTTAGGTTCCTTTAATAACATTTAGAGCATCATGGGACACTAAAACTCTCCACTGCACCCCAGACTAATAAAGATATTTTATGGTAAGCACCTTCTCACTGGCAAGAAAACACTGGGATTTACTAGACCTGAATAACTGTTTTTTAGTTCCATCATTTCGGCGATGCGGCGCATGACTGTCCGATAGTTCCAGGGGGTCCCCAGCAAACTGATGAATTGTTAAACTTCTGCATTATTTAATTTACAAGAAGTGAACACAATTAGAGAATGTAGCAGAATGACTGTTCTGATCAGTTTCTCTGTTATCTCTCTGTCTACAATACAGACAGTCATGGAGTTCTGGACAAAATCATATCTGACAATAAAAATATCCTCAGATTTGGGTCCAAGAGAAAAGATCTCATCAGATGGGGGTCTGTGGCTCTAATGTGGACTAGATTAGGGTCTTTTCTCACCCTGCCAATAAGATAAAAAAAGAATAAATTCTGGGGAAAGTGCTGAAAATCTTTATTTTTTGGCATGAAAATAGTCAAATTTAACCCTCAGCCTACATATTTAACATACAAGGACTACTGACTGGGGTCCCTGGGGACCCCAAGAATAAACTACTGTAAGAAACAACCATCATAGCAAAATGTTAACTTATTTCTTCTCAAAACATTATTAGTTATGTAATTAATGTCATCTGAGAAAAAAAACCAGATTATTTTTGTTATTAGAGGAAAGTTACAGTTAATTAATTAAATGATGTATTGTATTTGTGACTCTGAGCATCATGTGACCTTAGGAAGAGCAGTGTTTAGGGTCACAGAGCACATGAGGAAATCTGTGTCTGCTGCATCTGTGTCTGTCTCCTTCAACATGACTGACAGACTGCCCCCCCCCCCGATAGTGTGTGATACTTTAAATTAGGTCCCATGGCAAACATGAACTCAATAAATAGTTCCATCTATTAAAACTGCATAGGCGGAATTGGGTGCTTTTGACTGGGGTCCCCCAGGACCCCAATACACTGGTATTTTTAAAAAGCACTAATTAAAACTGAAACAGAAAAGTCATTAGGAACAAATTGATCAACAAAGTCATGAAAAATTGGAATGATAGAATAAAGCACCTGTCAGATAAAGTATAGCTCTTAGGGTCTGCGGGTGCAATCAAACAATCGCTAAAAAGACAATCCTCCTAAACTGGAAAGACAGAAATAACCTCTGAACATCCCAGTGGCACCTTCTGCTATCTGAGTCCATCACAACAGAAAGACAAAGAGCATTAAAAAACAATCAAATAGATAGAATTGACACCAGTGCCCCAACCCCCCCCACCCTCTGCCCCCCCCCCCAAAAAAACACTGGACAAAGATGTGAAAATAAATAAATAAATAAATAAAGTGTGTAGTTAACGATGAAAACGTTTATTTTAGAATCAGTATCATTACTATTATTCCCTTTTTAATAATAATAATACCTTCTTATGTTATTCCTTTTTATTGTAATACCTTCTTATCTTATATGTTTTTATATATGTAATACCTTCTTATATGTTCCTATCTTATATGTTTTTGTCATGTATGATCTTTGCCTATTTTTTGCTTTTTTATTTTGAAGCACAGTGGCCCTCATTTATGAAACGAACGTACGACAGAAAACTGGGCGTTCGGTCATTTCCACGCAAAGCTCGGCATTTATTAATTTGGACGTGAGCGGAGGCTATGATCAAATCTCACGTCAAGTCTCAACTCGTGTAGCAAGTTTTGGAGTCAGCGTGGACTTGCGGTGCAGCAGAGTAAATCTGCTGAGTCGGAGAATTGTTATTAGACCATATATTCTGACTGGCATCTAAGCATATGCAGCCACATATTCATCACTTAAAAATATGGAGCCTATGGCAAAATATTATATTTTGTAAAGGCCTACATCGACTATGTGTGATACAGCCTATCCCTAACATAAATAGGTATTTTCAAATTGTTTGCAATTAACGGTGTTAACAGTTTTCTGGTGATTAAGATTAATTTCTCTTTCATTTTGAGATAGCCTACTTGTGTGAGGTCTGACCATTTTTTCTTCACCTAAATGTAAAGAATTGCGATACAAGCTCTATATTAGGCTACTATTATATATATAGGCTATAAATATCACGGATGTATAAATTAAATATTCAAACCTCAGCTGGAGTTCGATTGTCGCTGTTGACCGCAGCAGTGATTTCTTTCCATACTGCATTTTTCCGACTTCCTTTGATGCCACTTTTCAGGCCAAATAGAACTAATTGGTTCAATTGGACTTTGGGACGTTAGAGTTTCTATTTTGAGGCCGGAGAAGTTTCTCTTCTTGGACGTATTACGCCTCTCCATGTCGTAAACTCTGGGGGCGAGGCCTCTAAACCGAGAATATTTAGGGGCGTGATATTTAAATGACGATTGTTTTCAGCCTCCACATTTATCAACGCCCGATCATTCTGACGCTGTGATTGGCGAGATACGAACGTTTCATGAATCACACGTGAACCCTGTCGTGTCCTGAGATGGTTTCTGAGCTCGGATCTGCGCTGGTTTCTACGTTAGATTGATAAATGAGGGCCAGTGAGTCTAAGCCTGTTGTATGAAACGTCAGAATCAGAATCAGAATCAGTTTTATTGGCCAAGTATGTATGCATACAAGGAATTTGACTCCGGTTTTCCGTTGCTCTCCATGTGCTTACACAGAACAAATAAATAAATGTGTTGTATAAATAAACTTGACTTGACTTGTTTCTCTCTGTTGTTGTCAGTCTTCTTGGTTTGTGTCTGGAGGCAGACGAGCCGAGCTCTCTAACTCGTTTCGACCGGAGTCCGATCCAAAGAGCAGACTCTGACGCTCGGCGGCGGAACATCCGAACTTTCCGGACCTTTCCGCCAGGATGAAAAGAACGGATCGCTTTATTGGCTCGCAGGCTGAAGTTGGGCGGCTGCTGTCTGAAGCAGCAGCTGCCACGGAGAATCGAGAGCGTCTGTCATCTCTTCTCTCTCTCTCTCTCTCTCTCTCTCTCTCTCTCTCTGTGTGTGTGGAGACCGGAAGGCTCGCCCGGTTCTTCCTCCTCGGCGCTTTGGAGGGAGGAGAGGAAGGAGGAAGGAGTCTGTCGGCCCGGAAGACGGCTGTCGGAATGCGGACGGGAAGTGTCGCAGCAGCGGTGCATTGTGGGAATCTGTCCGGACCGCCGGGCCGGAGTCACAGATGGCGCTCGGAGCCACTGCGGTTTGTTTTGTGATTCGAAGCGGGAGCAGACAGTCTGACTCCACTGTGTTGTACAGCAGTGGTCAGGCGCTTCAAGGTGAGCTGTGATTGGCCGATTTGTTTGTCTGGTTTACGATGAGAGACAAGAGCTGTGTTTACATGTGCAGAGGATTCACTTTTTTACCCGGCTGAGTTTTGGTCGACATGCAAACGTCAAAACTCAGTTTTATAACCTGGAGGAGCTCAGACTCTGATTCACTTACTGCAATCAGGATCAACTGAACCACTGATGAATGAACTCATCAACTCCAATTCAACTGAGGAATTGGAATTTGAAAAACCTTCAGGACACAGAATTGGAATTCAGTTGGAATTTCAAAAGTCGGCTTTCCCTGAACTGGAGTTCACCATGAATTATCACTGAATGTTCATGACTAATAATAATGATGATGATAATAATAATAATAATAATAATAATAATAATAACTTTATTTGTATAGCACTTTTCTAAAAACAATGTTTACAAAGTGCTTTACATACAATAAAACCCAAAAGCAGTGATGTGACACTACCACAATGAATGACAGAAAAAAAAAAATATATATATATATATATATATATAATAGAAAATAGGAATAAAAGGTAATATATGAGGTAAACGGGTACAACTAAAAACACACAAACAAACAGAGATAAAATTAAAAACACATCGAACTTTACATAATAGTGTGTGCCAAAAAATAATTATAAAATATATGAATAAAAGAGATGGATCGACGCTGACCATGGAAACTTGCACTTTCATGGTTTTTGCCTTCTGACAGACCCGTGCTGCATTGTGGGTATTATTCCTCCTGGGACCCTCATGTCTTCCTCCAGCATTAGACCTAACCTACACTGCTCAGTGGAAGAGGAGAGGAAGGAAACATTCTGCTAACCGGTTTATTCAGGGCAGCGGAGAGATTTCTGTTGGCGGCGATCAAAGGTTCATGTAAACAGCTTCTTCTTCTTCTTCTTCTTCTTCTTCTTCCAGTGGTTGTCAAGATGTCTCCAGGGGTTTTTTTTTCTCTTCCTGTCTCTTTAGCATAAATACCAGCGGCGGCGAGGACGAGGAGTCAAGAGGGTTCAATGGGGGGGGAGGCGGCGCGGAAACCAATTACACACCGGCTCCCGAAGCCCTCGTTTCCTAAGCTCAGGCCTTGAATGGTTTTTGATATTCCATGATGAATTACCACGACCAAATGAGAGAGAGAGAGGGAGAGAGAGAGAGGGAGAGAGAGAGAGGGAGAGAGAGAGAGAGAGAGAGAAAATCCAGGAGGAATTGTTTGCCTGAATCCCCCGAGGCGCCCGGTGTGTTTCTCGCTCCGCTCCTCCGCCCACGCTCGCCTCTCCAGCCGGATGAAGTCCCGGCGGAGGAGTTCCCGTTCTTCTTCTCCTTCTTCTTCTCCTCTTCTTCCTTCTTCCTCTTAATTAAACAACGGCGAGGGAGAGCGGGAGGAGCCGCCGCCGCCGCCGCCGCCGCCTGACAGAGGAGGAGTGGAAAAATTCACTTTGTCTCTCGCGACGAGGAGGAAAAAAAAAAAAAAAAAAAAAAAGTCATTAGCGGAGAGTCTCCTGTCGGTTCACGTCGGTTCAGGAACGGCTCTGATTGGTCGGTGGAGCAGGCGAACGGCGGCTTGGTTGCAGTGTAAAGACACATTATGTAACGTTCTCCATGAAAAAATATGGCTTTATTTTCAATTCATGCGACATATTTTAGGGCCGAATGAGAGCGAATCCACCCACCAGCGCTGACTGAGACCCACTCGCTTTGTGACAGTCTTCTCCGTACACAGGAAGTGATGCGTTTCACAAATTAGGTAAACCAGGAAGAGAATTATGCTGCTGCTTATTATGCGAGCCTCTGCCTTTTGCACAAGCTGCTTTTTCTTTCAAAGCCATTAGAGCAGCGATTCTCAACCTTTTTCATATCAAGGACCCCTAAGTTAGTACACATTATAGGGCCATGGACCCCCATTTGTCTCTCGGACCCAAATCTGAGAATATTTTTATTGATAGATATGATTTTGTCCAGAATTCAATGACTGTCTGTATTGTAGGTAGAGAGATAACAGAGAAACTATGATCAGAACAGTCATTCTTCTACATTCTCTAATTGTGTTCACTTCTTGTAAATGAAATAATGCTGAAGTTTAACAATTCATCAGTTTGCTGGGGACCCCCTGGAACCTCCTTAAGGACCCCCTGGTGGTCCCCGGACCCCACGTTGAGAACCACTGCATTAGAGAATGGAATAAACTCCCTGTCAATCTGAAGACCTGAACAGATTTCCATATTTTCTCCCGTAAAGTTAAAAAATGGATTTAAAGTAACCAGTCTTGTCAGCATTAATTTGACATTTTGATGAGCTGTTTTTATATCTTTGGATATATGCATGTAATACTTTGATATTTGTATTCTGCTTTGTATTTATTCCTATGAAATGTGCTATTGTGTGTGTGTGTGTGTGTGTGTGTGGATGCACATATGCCTGCATGGATGTTAATAGGTTGTTGGTCCATTTGTAGTGGAGATGATGGTTTTTTATTGTTTCTGTTCACCTGCCCAGGGACTACAGATGGAAAGCAGCTAGCAGCTAAATCTGGTACAAAGCAGCTTCTCTCTTTGTTTGAGATTAATGTATTTTGTACATGGTCCCTGATATAAATAAACTCACTAAACTAAACTAAACTAAGTAAGTAAAGTTTATTTATACAGCACCTTTCACAGAGCATAAGTCCATCATGATCCATCAGAAACAGACAGAATTCTTGCTGATAGATGTTTGTGTTGTTTGTTGTTTTGGCGAGGCAGAAGAACAGAAGAAGAAACAGACTCTACAGTATATAAAACCAATCAGAAGCTGATCTGAAAACCTCCAGTCGTCCCAACGCCCCACCAGGCGAACTCTGGTTTCTCTTTGTTCCGGTCGGACCGTCGTCTCCGTGTTCGGCCGCTATAGCTTCTACAGAACAAACGCAGGAAGAAGAAGAAGAAGAAGAAGAAGCGTCTGATTGGCTGAAGCGGACACTGAGGAATCCGTCCGTCCAGAAAAAAAAAAAGTTCAGCTGGGTTGAATTTTTTCTAGTGAGTGCAGCCCGGCTGGAGCGGCTTCACCTTCAGAACATCCAAGAAAAAGAGAATGAGACCTTTGGGAAGAAGAGGAGAGTGATAAGAGACGCAATGAAACGAGAATAAATATCAGCGTCCCTTCAATCGATGGAAAGAAGCGAAGAATCAGAACTGATGAAGAGACGGTTTCTGTTTCACTGGACAGGTGGAAATCTCTGGGACACTTAGACTTACTTACTTAGAAAACTTTAATGTCCTCCAAGAGGCAATTTGTGGTCCAACACAGAACATACAGACACATTTAAAGCACATAAAATCAAATAAACAGAAACGACAATAATCCAATACATCACAGTCCAGGCAGAGATTTAAAGTGCATATCGATAACTGTACACCTGAGCATATAAACCATTGAAAGCAAATCAATAAACAGAAACCACAATAATCCAAAATCATCTATTGGAGCCATCATAAATATCCAGGCAGTCTAGGCAGACATTTTAAATGCATGCTGATAACTATATAATTATAATAAAAATAACTAGTGAGTATACTGCACATCCCCTATGTATCTATGTATTCACATCCACTAGTCCATGTATTACCCCAGACTCCCCATGGCCACCACATCTTGTTTAATTGAGTTGTTGCCATGGGAATAAATGAGTTTTTCTCTCGGTTGGTTCTGATATTGGGGCGTCTGCACCTCCGACCAGAAGGGAGAAGCTGGAACTCTGCTGTTCAGTTCAGGTGTTTATTCTGAATGCAGTCAGTTCAGTTACATGGACGACTGTTTCTACAGATTGTCAGTTTCACTAAAGCAACAGAGAGAAGGATTTATGGGAATTGGAGGCAACAGGCAACAACTGCAGCTTTAACTACAAATTTTTGTCAGTGAAACAAGTTCATTACTATTGAATCTGGGATGTCACACCAATCATACATAATAATAATAATAAAACAAATATTTATATAGCACCTTTGTTAAACAGTTTACAAAATGCTTTACAGAATAAAACTAGTAAAACAAACATACAATAGAATAATATAATAATAATAATAAACTTTATTTGTATAGCACCTTTCATACAAGAAATGCAGCTCAAAGTGCTTCACAACAAAGAAATTACATGCACCAAGTGCTTCATATAAAACTTGATAATAATAGTGAAAATAAGATAAAGATGATAATAGAATACATAGAATGCATCTTCACATGAAAATAGACATAGAATGAGCATAAAAACAGGGATAGAATGCCATAATTAATGTAAAATAAGATGGAGAATAAAACCCACTTGATAATAATAGTAAAGATTAGATAGAAATGAGGAATGCATAACATAAGATGGAAAATAAAACCCACTGAATAATAATAATAATAAAAATAAAGTTAAAAAATAGAGTACATAGAATGCATAAAATCAAGTAAAATACAGCATTTTAAAAGAGTGTGAATACAATACAATAGTAAAACCTGAGAGAAGCAACAACAACGGATGAATTAAAACTATAGGCAAAGTAAAATGATTAGTAATAAAATAGTACAAAAAATGCACTTGTCACTTTTTATGTCAGCTTTATGGAGGTTTTTACATATCGCACTGCAGGCGCACTTCTTTGAAATTTAAAAATTGTTTCAAATGAAATTCTAAAAGAAAGTGTCCAGCTGAACCCTGTGTGGGCGGAGAGGTCTTCAGTGTTAAAACTCTTCAGATTTCGGCCCGGTGTCTCTGCACATGTGATTTATGCTCGCGGCACAGCGAGGAGCTCCGATCTTTAATTACCGGGCAAATTACCAGCCGCTGTAATTCATCAGTACACAACCGGCCGAACCTCGTTTCCACTCTCGTTTCATGAATAATTGCTTTCTTGGAAAACCTGCCTCTGCCTCTCCTGGTGAGAAAAGCCTCAGAGGAAACAGGAGTTCACGGATCCGACCGGAGCTGGGATCGCTAACATGAGGAGAAAATACTTAAATCCTTTACTGGAGGAAAAGAGGTTTTAGCAGTAAAATGAACTGAAGTATCAAAGTAAAAGTCCTCATTCTTTCAGTGTTAAATTATTGAAGCATTAACCCTGTAAGAAGTATTTAATGTTGTAGATAGAAGTATTCTAATAGCTACTTCTATACTTTTACAAAGTAAGTAAGTATTTTTCCATTATGGCACTGCTGCTTTTACTGAAGGAAAGGATCTGAGGACTTTTTCCACCACTGGCAGTTTAATACGGCAAGTCCATGACAGATATGTATAGAAAATTAATATGTGTGGCGCTTATCCCTCTCCACACACACACACACACACACACACACACACACACACACACACACTCAGCAAGTGTCTCTAATAGCCTGTCTGTCTGTCCTGTGCGCTGGACGCTAAGCCCCGCCTCCTGTCAGACTCCGGGCCGGTTGTCTGAAGGTGACTGAGGATGACAGGCGGCCGGGTGCGTCTGATTCGCTGAACGCAAACGCTCCTGATTTAGACAAATGGGAGCGGTGGCGGTGGCGGCGGCGGTGGCGGCGGCCGACCTTCAGCTGTGATGAAGCTGTCAGACGCTGTGACCTCATCACCGCTCCACCTGCACCGCTCAGAGCGTCACAGACCGAACCTCACAGTTCAGGATGGGACTCTTTGTTAGGAATATGACAGGAGCTCCTCTGCATGCTCACTTTGATGGCAAAGTCTCATATTCGTGAGGCAAAATCTGCAAAATCTTTACCTGCTTTGAAGTGTTTTTAATGGAAAGGATTCCCTGAAACAACATATATCCAAGTAACAACTTTCAAATGTCTTAAACCTTTGTTTATTATACTTTAGATTGTCATTATCATAGCTCATAAGCTCAGAAATAATAGACTAACAAAGTGTTTTTTTCAAAGCGGTTGAGCGGTTTCACTCTGGAAACGGTTAGCCAAACGGGAACAGAGGGGTCGTTAATATTAATGAGCCTTAAAGACACAGTGACACTGTAAGGGAAAAATAAACTTCACCCATTGTGGGTCAAAATGAATAAGCAAAGGTTCAAGAGTCTTCCGTGGATTCTTTATTCAGAGTTGCATGGTTCAGTTCAGTTCAGTGTTCCAGACAAGCAACGAAGAAGTGACAAAGAAAGGAGTGGAGAGGATTCACTTATATAGATCAGAGTAAACAAAATCATAAATCTCGGGCACAGAGCCAAACCCACAGTTCAGATTTCTTGGCTCAAAGACAAACCCACAGTTCGGGTTTCTTGACTTAAAGCCAAAAACCTCACCTAATATGGGACACATGGAAACACACGTATGAATAGCATATACTATTGTCCACCTATAAGAACACTCAAAACCACACAACCATATATAGTGGACATGCACACGTACATGCACTAATTATGGTATGTAGAGAAGAAAAAACACTCTACTCTGCAGAACAAAGGAAAAAGGACAGAGTGTGTTATTCACTAAAAAAAGACACAGTATTCATTTTATTTCTTACAACACAAACAGCCTGTTCTTGGTAAGGCTCAGAGAGATGCTGGAAAATGAACGAGGAGAAATGGATTGAGAGTGTTTTTGGTTCATGACACCACACACACAGCTTTGAATGGACCTCGAGTTTTTTGTGCATCTCATTTGCTATGTAAAGCATCTTTGAGTACTTAGAAAAGCGCTATATAAATAAAATGTAGTATTATTATTGTTATTATTTATTGTTGTAATCTGTTAGTTTCTTCTGTATTAGATCCTGTGTTTGGAAGGTGTATGATTGCCTGACATCATGATGTTTTATGATTTAATAAAGAAAAAAAACTTTACTCCTGAAAGTGGACGCTGCGTCTCTGAAGGCAAATATTAAAGGATAAGGCCGGTGTTTTTTAATACATTTCTGAACAAATCCTATGAAAATAACAAAATCAACAATGTGTTTGCTCTCCTCCCGTTACTTTCTGACTTCCCACGTTCCGTTTCATTGGCTCCAACTGTAAGCTAAAAACCTTTAAATCCAGCTCACAAAGACATAGTTTACATTTTAAAAAATCTCTAACTGTTACCATGAAAAGTCAGGCTGTTGTAGTTATTACCAAATCAAATTCAAACGGGAACAAATTCTTCATTACGCCGGGGGACTATTTTCTGTGCTACGGAACTATTTTCCTGCGATGGAAAACGTGTTTACAGCCGGATTATTAAGTTGTTTGAGGAAAAAGTGGTCCGGCCCGGTGCATGGTGATGATGAAATATGTGACGGGTTTTTAATCGCTTTTTAATACAATGGAGTTCTATGGCTGCTGGGACATGGCTGCACTGGGACCAGGATACATGGATTTTGTTATTTTCATAGGATTTGTTGACGGTAAGAAATGTATTAAAAAACACCAGCCTGATCCTTTAAGACTGAAACCTAGAAACAGGAATCTGATTGGTCAGTTGCCAGAGAGAGATTTCCTCATTCAGTGTTTCTTTTTTCTTCTCCTTCAGAATAGAAACCTCCTGATTTTCGCCCGATGATTTTTCGATTGTGTTCATCTATTATGGAGCGCCGGCTCTTCATCACTCTGCTCTTCCTGAGAACGTTTCCCAGGCAGACAAGGGAAAATGCAGCTAATAAATTCTGCATGTAATGATTAAATTTAAATACAGAGGTCAAGCGCCCTCATTATTTGCACTGAAATATTAAAATACAGTTAATATTTTATGGGGCCCAAATACGCAGCGGCAGAATTAATTTCAAAAGAAAAATGTTTGCGCAGAATTAAAGCTTCTGGGCCGAAACATGTGAGAGAGAAACTTTTTCCCTCGGAGCTGAATGTTTAATCTGCCGCCTGCCAGGTGTTTCCCAGGAGGCAGCGTGACTCAGGGTATCATGGGTAAAAAAAAACCAAAAAAAAAAAACATCTGGTGCTGCGGTAGAAATGTTTATTCTGGAAGAGACTGAGTTCTCGCCTTAACAATTACTCTCCACATTGACTTCAAATCAAGCCTGTAAAACGTTAAACAGTTGTTTCTCATGAGGAAGAAGAAGGAGAAGAAGAAGAAGAAGGAGAAGAAGAAGAAGAAGAAGCCGCAAATCTTATCTCACTGAAATCACTTGAAGTAGAAATCCACGACATAAATGTCTGTTCTGCTTCTCTCTCTCTCTCTCTCTCTCTCTCTCTCTCTCTCTCTCTCTCTCTCTCTCTCTCTCTCTTTCTCTCCAACCTGTCTCCAGTTCATAAATCTTCTCCACTGTCTGTTCTAAACAGCCGGAGTTCATGATGCGTTTTACATTTCCTGGTTTGTTTGGAATAAACAGAAGAAGAAGAAGAACTGGGTAGTTAGCATGAGCTGCGATAGCCACCATGGCTGAACAGACAGAGGAAACAGAAACTCAAACTGCAGCAACAGAGAATCAAAGCTCCGCCCACACTGTTTGATTGACAGGTGGACAAGACTTACTGCTTTAAAATCAGATGTTATTCAACATTGAAGCATTTTTCATTCTAGCAGAATCTGTATTTGCCATCAGGTGAAAACTTTTTTTAATAAGTTGATTTGAGATCAGTTTTGGAAGATATCGGCAATATTTTGTGATGATATTCAATATATATGGTATACAGTATATATACAGTGTATATATACTATATATATATACATAGATAGATAGATAGATAGATAGATAGATAGATAGATAGTGTTTTGCTGCTGTCACATTCAACAACTAAAACTAAATTAAATGTAGAAATTAGTGAATAGTGAACACGTATTTTTTTCAGGTAGCATAGAAGAAAAAGAAGTAATGTACAAGTATAAACAGTATAACTAGTACAGTATATAAAACATTTACTTACTTAACTATTTAATTTAAACTAAATGAATAAATAAAATGTGAAAAGAAAACTTTCCAACTTTCTGTCTCCTCCATCATATCAGACGCTCGTCTGGCCGATATTCAATATCCAACAGACTGATCTATCAGTCTGACCTGATTAATTAATATGTAATTACCTCTTAATACACTCGATCAATCTTCTCAGTGATTGCTGATCGATCAGACGGCAGATGGATGAACTTCAGGAGACTTGGAGCAGATCGACCTGAGTCAGCACAGCAGAGACTCTGCAAAGAAAACCCTGTTCTACTGTTCATCTGGTCATCAGTAAGACGAGTCACGCTGAGTCTCTCTTCCAGTCTGATTGATTCAAGTCTCTCTTCCAATCTGATTAGTTTGAGTCTCTCTTCTGTACTACTTTAAAGTCTGATCAGTTCGAGTCTCTCTTCCAGTCTGATCAGTTCGAGTCTCTCTTCCAGTCTGATTGATTCAAGCCTCTCTTCCAATCTGATTAGTTTGAGTCTCTCTTCTGTACTACTTTAAAGTCTGATCAGTTCGAGTCTCTCTTCCAGTCTGATTGATTCAAGTCTCTCTTCCAGTCTGATTAGTTTGAGTCTCTCTTCCAGTCTGATTAGTTCGAGTCTCTCTTCCAGCCTGTCAGTTCGAGTCTCTCTTCCAGTCTGATCAGTTCGAGTCTCTTCCAGTCTGATTAGTTCAAGTCTCTCTGATCAGTTCGAGTCTCTCTTCCAGTCTGATCTCTCTTCCAGTCTGATCAGTTCGAGTCTCTCTTCCAGTCTGATTAGTTCGAGTCTCTCTAGCAATCTGATTAGTTTGAGTCTCTCTTCCAGTCTGATCAGTTCAAGTCTCTCTTCTGTACTACTTTAAAGTCTGATCAGTTCAAGTCTCTCTTCCAGTCTGATCAGTTCAAGTCTCTCTTCCAGTCTGATTAGTTCAAGTCTCTCTGATTAGTTTGAGTCTCTCTTCCAGTCTGATCAGTTCGAGTCTCTCTTCCAGTCTGATCAGTTCAAGTCTCTCTTCCAGTCTGATTAGTTCAAGTCTCTCTGATTACTTTGAGTCTCTCTTCCAGTCTGATCAGTTCAAGACTCTCTTCCAGTCTGATTAGTTTGAGTCTCTCTGATCAGTTCGAGTCTCTCTTCCAGTCTGATCAGTTTGTCTCTCTTCCAGTCTGATCAGTTCGAGTCTCTCTGATCAGTTCCAGTCTCTCTTCCAGTCTGATTAGTTCGAGTCTCTCTGATCATTTCAAGTCTCTCTTCCAGTCTGATCAGTTCGAGTCTCTCTTCCAGTCTGATCAGTTCGAGTCTCTCTTCCAGTCTGATCAGTTCGAGTCTCTCTTCCAGTCTAATCAGTTCGAGTCTCTCTGATCAGTTCGAGTCTCTCTTCCAGTCTGATCAGTTCGAGTCTCTCTTCCAGTCTGATCAGTTCGAGTCTCTCTTCCAGTCTAATCAGTTCGAGTGTCTCTGATCAGTTCGAGTCTCTCTTCCAGTCTGATCAGTTCGAGTCTCTCTTCCAGTCTGATTAGTTTGAGTCTCTTTTACAGTCCCGACATGAGGAAGACATTTCGGTCCTGATTTCACTAATCGATGCAGGCAGTGGTGACGGACATCTTTGTTTCTTCTTGCCACTTTACAGGTTTTCAACATCGGTGTCAACATTTATTCAGCATCTAAACGTTTTGTTGATCCTGCTTTAAATTCTGAGCATGCGAGCCTCCAGGTATACGATCGTTTCATTGAAAAATAAATCTAACACACATTCATCCTGCTGAGATTAAACGTCAGCTGGTAGTTTTCTTCTGACTGACAGCCAGGTGAGACACAAATGAGATTAAGAAAGAGATTACAGATGAGCGCTGTGATCTGTTTACTGGACTGTCCAAGACTAAACTCCTGATGGAAACCGGACTCGTGTTTCTGGTGTCGAGTCACTTTGTCCTTAATTCCCTCAAAGAGTTCAGACACTCGGAGCGATTTCCAGACTAAACACTTTTTCATCTTGTCACGACGGATTTACACAACGCTCTTCTACAATATTCAGTCTCTTTTCCAGTCTGATCAGTTCGAGTCTCTTTTCCAGTCTGATCAGTTCGAGTCTCTTTTCCAGTCTGATTAGTTCGAGTCTCTCTGATCAGTTCGAGTCTCTCTTCTAGTCTGATCAGTTTGAGTCTCTCTTCCAGTCTGATTAGTTCAAGTCTCTCTGATTAGTTTGAGTCTCTCTTCCAGTCTGATCAGTTCAAGTCTCTCTGATTAGTTTGAGTCTCTCTTCCAGTCTGATCAGTTCAAGTCTCTCTTCTGTACTACTTTAAAGTCTCTTTTCTAGTCTCTTTTCCAGTCCGATCAGTTCGAGTTTCTTTTCCAGTTTGATTAGTTCGAGTCTCTTTTCCAGTCTCTTTTCCAGTCTGATCAGTTTGAGTCTCTTTTCCAGTCCGATCAGTTCGAGTTTCTTTTCCAGTCTCTTTTCCAGTCCGATCAGTTCAAGTCTCTTTTCCAGTCCGATCAGTTCAAGTCTCTTTTCCAGTCCGATCAGTTCAAGTCTCTTTTCCAGTCCGATCAGTTCAAGTCTCTTTTCCAGTCCGATCAGTTCAAGTCTCTTTTCCAGTCCGATTAGTTCAAGTCTCTTTTCCAGTCTCTTTTCCAGTCTGATCAGTTGGAGTCTCTTGTCCACTCTGATTAGTTCAAGTCTCTTTTCCAGTCCGATTAGTTCAAGTCTCTTTTCCAGTCTGATCAGTTTGAGTCTCTCTTCTGTACTACTTTAAAGTCTGATCAGTTCGAGTCTCTCTTCCAGTCTGATTAGTTCATGTCTCTCTGATTAGTTTGAGTCTCTCTTCCAGTCTGATCAGTTCAAGTCTCTCTTCCAGTCTGATTAGTTCAAGTCTCTCTGGAAGAGAGACTCAAACTAATCAGTCTGATCAGTTCAAGTCTCTCTTCTGTACTACTTTAAAGTCTGATCAGTTCGAGTCTCTCTTCCAGTCTGATTGATTCAAATCTCTCTTCCAATCTGATTAGTTCAAGTCTCTCTTCCAGTCTGATTAGTTCGAGTCTCTCTTCCAGTCTGATCAGTTCAAGTCTCTCTTCCAGTCTGATTAGTTCGAGTCTCCCTTCCAGTCTGATTAGTTCGAGTCTCCCTTCCAGTCTGATCAGTTCGAGTCTCTTTTCCAGTCTGATCAGTTCGAGTCTCTTTTCCAGTCTGATCAGTTCGAGTCTCTTTTCCAGTCTGATCAGTTCAAGTCTCTTTTCCAGTCCGATCAGTTCGAGTCTCTTTTCCAGTCTCTTTTCCAGTCCGATCAGTTCGAGTCTCTTTTCCAGTCCGATCAGTTCGAGTCTCTTTTCCAGTCTCTTTTCCAGTCCGATCAGTTCGAGTCTCTTTTCCAGTCCGATCAGTTCGAGTCTCTTTTCCAGTCTCTTTTCCAGTCCGATCAGTTCGAGTCTCTTTTCCAGTCTCTTTTCCAGTCCGATCAGTTCGAGTCTCTTTTCCAGTCTGATCAGTTTGAGTCTCTCTGATCAGTTCGAGTCTCTCTTCCAGTCTGATCAGTTCGAGTCTCTCTTCCAGTCTGATTAGTTCAAGTCTCTCTGATTAGTTTGAGTCTCTCTTCCAGTCTGATCAGTTCAAGTCTCTCTTCTGTACTACTTTAAAGTCTCTTTTCTAGTCTCTTTTCCAGTCCGATCAGTTCGAGTCTCTTTTCCAGTTTGATTAGTTCGAGTCTCTTTTCCAGTCTCTTTTCCAGTCTGATCAGTTTGAGTCTCTTTTCCAGTCCGATCAGTTCGAGTTTCTTTTCCAGTCTCTTTTCCAGTCCGATCAGTTCAAGTCTCTTTTCCAGTCCGATCAGTTCAAGTCTCTTTTCCAGTCCGATCAGTTCAAGTCTCTTTTCCAGTCCGATCAGTTCAAGTCTCTTTTCCAGTCTCTTTTCCAGTCTGATCAGTTGGAGTCTCTTGTCCACTCTGATTAGTTCAAGTCTCTTTTCCAGTCTGATTAGTTCAAGTCTCTTTTCCAGTCTGATCAGTTTGAGTCTCTCTTCTGTACTACTTTAAAGTCTGATCAGTTCGAGTCTCTCTTACAGTCTGATTGATTCAAATCTCTCTTCCAATCTGATTAGTTTGAGTCTCTCTTCCAGTCTGATTAGTTCGAGTCTCTCTGGAAGAGAGACTCAAACTAATCAGTCTGATCAGTTCAAGTCTCTCTTCTGTACTACTTTAAAGTCTGATCAGTTCGAGTCTCTCTTCCAGTCTGATTGATTCAAATCTCTCTTCCAATCTGATTAGTTTGAGTCTCTCTTCCAGTCTGATTAGTTCAAGTCTCTCTTCCAGTCTGATCAGTTCAAGTCTCTCTTCCAGTCTGATTAGTTCGAGTCTCCCTTCCAGTCTGATCAGTTCGAGTCTCTTTTCCAGTCTGATCAGTTCAAGTCTCTTTTCCAGTCTGATCAGTTCGAGTCTCTTTTCCAGTCTCTTTTCCAGTCTGATCAGTTCAAGTCTCTTTTCCAGTCTGATTAGTTCGAGTCTCTTTTCCAGTCTCTTTTCCAGTCCGATCAGTTCGAGTCTCTTTTCTAGTCTCTTTTCCAGTCTGATCAGTTCAAGTCTCTTTTCCAGTCCGATCAGTTCGAGTCTCTTTTCCAGTCTCTTTTCCAGTCTGATCAGTTCGAGTCTCTTTTCCAGTCTGATCAGTTCGAGTCTCTTTTCCAGTCTGATCAGTTCAAGTCTCTTTTCCAGTCTGATTAGTTTGAGTCTCTTTTCCAGTCTCTTTTCCAGTCCGATCAGTTCGAGTCTCTTTTCTAGTCTCTTTTCCAGTCTGATCAGTTCGAGTCTCTTTTCCAGTCTGATCAGTTCGAGTCTCTTTTCCAGTCTCTTTTCCAGTCCGATCAGTTCGAGTCTCTTTTCCAGTCCGATCAGTTCGAGTCTCTTTTCCAGTCTCTTTTCCAGTCCGATCAGTTCGAGTCTCTTTTCCAGTCTCTTTTCCAGTCCGATCAGTTCAATTCTCTTTTCCAGTCTCTTTTCCAGTCCGATCAGTTCGAGTCTCTTTTCCAGTCCGATCAGTTCGAGTCTCTTTTCCAGTCTCTTTTCCAGTCCGATCAGTTCGAGTCTCTTTTCCAGTCCGATCAGTTCGAGTCTCTTTTCCAGTCTTTTTTCCAGTCCGATCAGTTCGAGTCTCTTTTCCAGTCTGATCAGTTCGAGTCTCTTTTCCAGTCTCTTTTCCAGTCCGATCAGTTCGAGTCTCTTTTCCAGTCTCTTTTCCAGTCCGATCAGTTCGAGTCTCTTTTCCAGTCTCTTTTCCAGTCCGATCAGTTCAAGTCTCTTTTCCAGTCTGATCAGTTCGAGTCTCTTTTCCAGTCCGATTAGTTTGAGTCTCTTTTTCAGTTTCTTTTCCAGTCCGATCAGTTCGAGTCTCTTTTCCAGTCCGATCAGTTCAAGTCTCTTTTCCAGTCCCTTTTTCCAGTCTGATCAGTTTGAGTGTCTTTTCCAGTCTCTTTTCCAGTCCGATCAGTTTGAGTCTCTTTTCCAGTCCGATCAGTTCAAGTCTCTTTTCCAGTCTCTTTTCCAGTCCGATCAGTTCGAGTCTCTTTTCCAGTCCGATCAGTTCGAGTCTCTTTTCCAGTCCGATCAGTTCGAGTCTCTTTTCCAGTCTGATTAGTTCGAGTCTCTTTTCCAGTCCGATCAGTTCGAGTCTCTTTTCCAGTCTCTTTTCCAGTCCGAACAGTTCGAGTCTCTTTTCCAGTGTGATTAGTTTGAGTCTCATTTCCAGTCTCTTTTCCAGTTTGATCAGTTCGAGTCTCTTGTCCAGTCTGATTAGAAACCGGACTCGTGTTTCTGGTGTCGAGTCACTTCGTCCTTCCCTCAAAGAGTTCAGACACTCGGGGCGATTTCCAGTCTAAACACCTGTTCTTCTCTCGTCTGGATGGATTTACACAACGCTCCTCTACAATATAAATTTCTTTCTGATCGTCTTCCTCCACCTGTCCTTGTATTACCTGTCCCTCCCTCCCTCCCCTCCTCCTCCTCCTCCTCCTCCTCCCCTCCTTCTTCTTCTCTCCCTCTCTTTCGGCTGAGTGACTTGTTGAGACGGACGTAATGCGACAGCTCTGTGCGGGGAGGGAGGCGGAGGCAGCCGTAAACAAGGTGAAAGATAATCAGCTGGCGGCGGGCGGGCGGGCGGGCGGCGGCTCTCTGAGGGCCGCGGCGCCGTGGCGACATCACACTCTGCCTCAGAATGACTTTCCACCTGAGGTCGGCTCTCGTTAGCCGCCTCGCACTCCGGCTCTCTGTTATTTGTTTTTTTACCCCCTGTCTTCATTCACTCGTTTACTCTCGGGCGATTTGATTATTCCTTTAAATCATCTCTCACGTCTCGGTCTGTGACCTTTTGCAAGTACAAAGTGTATATTTCAGGTTTTAAAATTGAAGCCGGTGACGTGTGGCGTCTCGTTTCCACGTGCTGCTGCAGGAGAAACGAAATGAAATGATTTATATGTATTTTAAAACGTATGTATTTTAAAAGGGAATCCGTTCTGAGATTCCCCGTTTCGCCTCCATTCATCTCTCTGTTGTCAGAAGTGATTTATTCAAATCAAAGCAAATTTTATTCATGTTGCACATTTCACACAACAGTGTAACCCAGAGTGCTTCACAGACAGGGTTCAGTCAGTTCAGGGTCGAGGAGAAGACAGAAACGAGACGACGACATCATACAGTGACGCAAGAACAGGAGAAGTCATGTTTTAAAAAGTGGGAAAAAACCTATAAGAAATTATATTAAAAAAGTGGGTAAAGATTATGTTTCTTAAAGTCTCTGAACTCAGGAACAGTTCAGTACGCTTCAGGAGGGGAGATGGTTGTTCCACACAAACCCAGACTGCTTCACACTGAAATCAAATCAAATCAATCAATCAATCAATCAATCAATCAATCAATCAATCAATCAAACATTTGACCTGTCCATGAACATGTATATCTGTTTTGTTCCAACACTAGGTCAGTTTATCTGTCTTCACAGTCAGGAGCTTATAGAAGCCCATTTCTGCTATTTTCTGTTAAAAGAAAATCCTGAACATGACTTGACTTAGTATCGCATAATTATGAGAAACTTTCTCATCAATATGACTTAGAGATACTAAGATAGATATTAAGTGATATGGTAACACTTTACAATAAGGGTCACTAAGTTAATTAACAGTTAATTAATGTGTAATTTACTAATGGTGTTCATGTTAACTAAGGTATTAATTTATACATTATTTAACAGTTTATAAAGATGACTATTAAATAATGTATAAATTAATACCTTAGTTAACATGAACACCATTAGTAAACGATTACCAGACACATTAGTTAACTGTTAGTTAAGGGTTAGTTAATGCTTATAATTAATGTACTCTTATTGTAAAGTGTTACCAGTGATACTGATAAGAAGTTTCTAAAAATTATGACTTTATATCTCATAATTGTGACATAGTAAG
>NW_027284215.1:0-16732 GCF_046629955.1 Centroberyx affinis | reverse complement strand
CTAATGCTAAATTAGTTATCAAAACAATTGTACTATTCCCGTAGCAAACATACAGAGTATGAACATGCATCTCTCTCTCTCTTATTCATGGTTTGCTGACTATGGTATTCAGATGATATTCAGATATGGGAACATCCCAGTACAAGCAGAAATATGTGAGAGTAACCAAAAGGAATATGAATGGGACTGGTCAAATCACTTGGACTGCTACTGCTTTTAGCTATTAGCTTACTTATGGCATAGACCATTTTAATTCACATATAATTCAATAGCCTCCTGATTATTTTTCCCTTCCCTATTGTGACTAATCATCAGCACAGAGGATGGTTCACTATGACCCTGCTCACTCCTCAGCCCACCCTGGCTGTTGGCACCGACTACCATGATAATGACTGAGGCTACTCTGAGACGATGTTTACTAGCTGACAGCAGCACCCTGCTCTCTCTGTATGCTCCAGCAAGCATTTCCATTTACCTCACTTCTGAAGCCCCTGCCTAATTTCTCTTTGGAGACAGAAATCCTTTAAACCCCATTGTATCCTGGGGCAACATATTTACTGAGGGCTGGCTTTCCAATACCTGAGAGAGATTAACACTGCTCCCTGATTTATGAATCCATGCCACCCACCCACAGGCTTGGTCAGGGGCCCTAGCTACTCTACCCTGCTAGTTCCTCTTCACACAATGGGATTTAGGTATCAGAAAGCGCGCGCGCACACACACACACACACACACACACACACACACACACACACACACACACACACACACACACACACACACACACACACACACACACACACACACACACACACACACACACACACACACGAGAACTGCGAGAACTGGGTTTGAGGGGAGTACACACTGTGAATATGCATAGATCATCCTGTGAATTTCCCTTAAGAAAAAAAGAACACAGAATTGGCAGGGATAAAATTGGCCGATAATTAAGCAAATCTCATACTTCTGCTGGCAAGACAATCTAACTTGAAACTGAATTTCTCAATTATGCGAGGACACGTTAGATAGATAGATACCCCAAATATCTCCTGGACAGGATCAGATCTGCTAATGAATGGTTTGGGAAAGTACAGATTGATTCAACACTTTGATATACAGTATAAACTTTAAAGGATATGCAAGCAGGTAGGTCTCTCTTTGCAACAAGAGAGTCAGAAGAGTTGGGACATGCATCTACTGCTTTGGCATCCCACCATTTCACTGGTATTATTGGCTGCCTGTGATTGAGGCTGTCGTATGGCTGCCAGACTGAGTGACAACCTAGTATTTGTTTACCCGGACTAGTGAATCGCTGGGCATCTGTAATACAGCAATAACAATGCTGCTGGTACAGGGTTTACTGATTCAGTGGACGTGCCTGTTACTCTCATTTAATTGAGAGAAAGCTTTCAAATTGCCCTCATTTTCTGTCCAAAACTGACAGATATTTAGCTCATACTGAATTATTAAATAGCTCTGCTTGCTGTGTTATTGTATGACATGCAATCAAGGCATACATTACAGACATCACACATCATGTATTTATTTGGCCTCAATTGTACCATGATATTGTGAGTTCAAATTTTTCATTCAGATGACAATTAAGTATAATTACATATTATGGTAAAAAGGGCCCCCAGTAGAGGACCCTGGCCTCATAATAGCCAAAAGTGGGCCCACACAATAATTATAATAATAATAATAAAAATAAAAATGTTATTAATAATAATAAACTATATTAACACATTTCAAAAACAAATGTTACAAAGCGCTTTACAGTATAAAAAAGTCATAAAAAAAATAAATCCTTAAGTGCAAAGTACAAGTGAATAAATTAAATCAACATACATAAACACTGATATGGAAAAATAAACCTGAAAAATACAAAGAAAACTAAAACAGAATACAAGATAAATCAATAAAATGAAAGGGGCAATTATAAAACTAGCAATATGTTTATAATATATAGTAATAGCAATTAGCTGCCTGTACTGCTATCATTAGCCCTAGGCTATTTACAGCAGTCACGGCTAACATTGAGGGTCTCACACTACAGCACAACTTGTGGCACTGTCAAAACAAACAGTATGGATGGCGGTGTGGGTCTTACGCTGACTTTTCTGATGTGTTTGTGACCTTTGTTCTACTTCTGTACCCTATTAACTATTTCATGATTATGAATGAAACACTTTCTGTAAATTAGACTACTGTTGTTGCGCGAAGCTCACTTCGTGGCCACAGTCTCCTTGACTGCATCAGCACCCGCTTGGTTGTGCCCCTGAAGTACTCTCTTCTACCCCTACAACTATGGATGGGATGATATATCTAAATTCAATATATCGCAATACAAAAATGTGAGAATACGCATCATGGGGCAGAAAAATGAATCGTGATATTCACTCCATTTTATTTTGCTGTGGTAATCATAAATGAGACAGCTTGCCCATCACAATTTCATAAACTCTCCATCCAAATTATATTATTTCCACTTTGTAATGACATTTTGAAATTGTTGTTTACATTCCAGCAAGCCAATACCATCGCTAGAAAGATGTGTGGCTCAGAAACATAATTCTGCACAATCATACTTTGTTGTCATTTAACTTTTATTTATTACATTGTATCGTGGCTGTATCGAATCGTGAACCCCATATCGCATATCGAATCGTATCATGAGATAAGCATATTGTCCCATCCCTACCTACAACTCATCCAGAACGCTGCATCCCACCTTGTCTGCAACCTCCCCAAATTCTCCCATGTCACCACTTTCCTTTACTCTCGCCACTGGCTGCCTGGAAGCTCGCATTGAACTCAAAATCCTGGTGACGGCGCTCAAGACTGCTATGGGACGCACCCTCATGCCTCGATGACATATGGCAGGGGTCAGCAATTAGGTTCAACCATGGGCCAGTTTTTTCATGATTTTTCATTGGGGGGCCGTTACGCAGGCCTACATGTTTTTTTTTATTTATTTCTTTTAATTCATTTACGAATTAAATAGATTAAATAGATTTATAAGAGTGTTAAGGACTGTATCTGAGGGGGAATAAATGGCATCAACACACCATGTCTGTTTGACTGCCAACCATTTGTGTTTGTGAAGAACAAATCTGTAATGGTTATATAGGCTAAAGCTGTGGAATTAAAACAGTTTAGAATTCACACATTAAACTTTAATTTCTGGTAGGTTTAATTTCAGCCCCATGCACTGTTCAAATAGCAGCCTTAGTTTTATGGTGTGGGGGATAAATGTATAGCTGTAACAAGGTTATATTGCAATAATTGGGATTTACAGGAGCCTTGTGTTTATGTTATCTACAGTAGATTTGTGAAAAAAATATGTAAAAGATTTGATGTAAACTATTATAGTCAAAACTTTCATCAGAGGGCCAAATATTTTTTCTGCAGGGCCGAATTTGGCCCACGGGCCGCTATTTGCCTACCACTGACATATGGTCTAGGCCTTTTCACCAACCTCTGCGCTCTGCTACTATCAGCCGCTTACCTCTCCCTTCCCTAACCTGGTCATCCCTCCACCCACCCTCAAGTCTACTCACCCCTGGGTGACGAATGATGGGATGACCTTCCGACTCCTGTCAGGACAGGAGTCACTACTACTTATCTTCTGTAGCAAGATCTCAAGAAATTAAATAATGAAAAAAAAATGATGTGCAGCTCTGTCTTCACTATCATATGGGAGCAGTGTAGGGTCACAGGAATATTTTGTTACATCTATTGTCACGGCACTATGGGTCTTACCCTTGCAACCTTGCACAGAGGAGAGAGTGCTAGCTAAATGCCTAAAATTTTTAAATGGAAATGTAGCAGGCCAAGTCAGCTGCTCAAATTTTTACTAAAACAACAGACTTGCCTTACATTCATCAATAATGTTTTTGTCTATAGTTTTTAACAAAATTATGAATTAATTTGAAAAAATCATTTCAAATGTATTGAGCATTTTCTTCAGTGGTGCTGTTACGTCAGATGTAATGGCGGAAAGTTGTGTGTGTGTGTGTGTGTGTGTGTGTGTGTGTGTGTGTGTGTGTGTGTGTGTGTGTGTGTGCGTGCGTGCGCGCATGCGTGTGTGGTAATGTGGTAACGGTAAGTGGTAATGTTCACTTCCTAGTAGATCCAAACCAAAGTGTTTTTTTCTCGCCTTCTCATTGTGCCACACATCATTTCAGCACCAGCGCTATGGAAAGCAATTTTATCTATTTTGAGCTCACTTTTTTCTGCATACACATACACATTCTCCACGCTGGCTTTTTCTGAATCTGCCAAAGTGCTGCCTGGCTGTTGATTGCAGAGAAATTGTGTTCACCTGAATTGAGAATTGGATGGTGTTGTTTGTGTTGCTGAAATTTCAGTTTTATATGGGGAGTGAGGAGGGAAAGGCCCACAGGAGCTTGTGAATGTTCCAGCATGTACTTGCTAAAAATGAGTTTTTAAAAGAGGTATTGTTAATCCTTGCGATGATGAATTCACACACAACCCCCCCCCCCCCCCCCCCCCCCCCCACACACACACACACACACACACACACACACAAAATTGCCCCCCCCCCCACAACCTGTAATACTGCAGTTAGCATTTTCCATCCACATTATCCAGTTACACACATTCTCAGTTGGTCGCTATTTACACTGACGAATGTGTACATTTACACACATTGGCCAAGTTTCTCTGGTTGCTCAGCTCTATAGGAAATGAATGGACTTCCGATGACTTGTTGATTGTATTGCTTGCAGTGTGAAGGCAGGTAAGACATATGAATTATGAAATTATGGAAATCTATCATATGACTAAGACAGGAGCTATATATCATATGATATGTGAGCTGCAGTGAGCAGTCATACACTATTCTTAGCTCTTGGTATAATTGTTTGCTGAAGCAATTAGGTTTCTGAACTGCTGAGCAGGCTGCCAGAAGGGTCAGTTGCCCCATTAACGTATTGTTGTTGAGACCAAGAGCGAGGTTAGCAACAAGTACAGATGCTGTACAGTTAACCTAAGTGATCTTAGGTAGATATTGCTCAATAAACCAAAGGAAACAAACACAATTGTTTTCTCAAGTAGCTACCACAAATCAATTTGACAGTGCACTGCTATAAAGGGGTTCAGTGTCTGATGACTGACTGTCAGTCTGACTGTCTGACTGACCTGCATTTCTCTCCTGATGTCAACGTATTGCGTCATAGGAATTATTGGGTAATGTTGGGAACTAGGCATCACTGACATCTAGAGACGGCAAAAGACATGTTCTATGATTTTCTGCACAATTCTGACTTTCCTACTTTTCTGTCATGCGGTCAAATTAAACCAACAGTGATGACTGCTGTACAGGAAAAGGTGTAAAAAATGAATGTTAACGCATTGGCTAAATACAGCTGATGAGAGAACACCCCGCTGAACACCCTATCCAAATACAGAAGTGAATATTCATCACAAACACTGGTAACATTCTAAAGCAGGCCATAAAACAGCATGGAAATTATTCAAGTACTTAGAATAAAGTAGGCCACACAATATCATAGACATTATTCAAATTCAAATACTTGGACAAAATCAAGAAACACACATTTCTATTAGCAGCATACATCTTTAAAGATTATTAGTTGGCATTTGTGCCTTTATTTGATATTCCACAGTAGAGAGACACAGGAAAGCTAGGGAGAGAGATGGGGATGACAGGTGACAAAGATCCCAGGTTGGATTCAAACCCAGGATGTCAGAGGTACATGGTACGTCCTTTAGCCAACTGATCCACCGGGATGTCCCCTTCAGTATATTAGTATATCTAGTATATCAGTTGTTATTAGGTTTCTGTAGTGTTGTTACCATGAGTTGGAACATGTATTATGATGTGATGGCTGTGAAAACAGATGACTGCATAAGACAGGAAGGTTTGAAACAGTACATGCATTAGTTAGGGGTAGGCGGTACCCTGATGTCCCCATATACTGGTATATGGCATATTCAAGTATTAAGTATCATATTTAATTCTGTGATAACATTTACTCTCAATTTGCTATGAAAATACCACATTATGCTTGCGAGTTCTCGAATATCACAGCCCTGCTGGTTTTCTATCGTACCAGCTAGGTAATTACGTTCAGCTGGTGTAATCAGGGGCTGAATGACACCTGGGACACCAGGTGAATGTGATAAAGTGATAAACTACCAGGGACAATAGAAATCCAGCAGGGCCGTGGTACTGTGGCGCCCCCTCGAGCAACTAGCTTTGGAGTCACGTGAAACACACACAGGGGAAGGTTAGGGAATTTTTAAAAGATGGCTTTTGCCAAAGAGAAATGTTACTGCACTTTTTTGGCAGTTCTTTGGGTTAAAATCAGATAATAACGGAAAGCCAACTGATTTGGACCAAGTTGTATGCAAGCTTTGCATGAAAAACATTTTAGCAAAGAATACAATGGCCAGACAGAGAACTTTCCACTGATGTCTAGTCACACAAAAAATACTTGTAACAAGCGCTGCCAAATTCCACACAGCCTCGCAAGTCAGACGAGTCTCACACCTGTGAGACTGATCACACTGCAAGCACGTCTGGCCCAATAGAAGTGTAGGAATAAGGTGGGTCCATACACAAAGTGGACGGTCCAATCACAGTTTTGGAAGCTGACCCCAGGGGAGTGACGTAAGCAAGATGCTAGACAGCAGAAACAACACTGGTGCACTTGCACGCGGCACACTGTGCCTACGTCATATGACTTGCTCTGCTTGGTTTGAGCATTTAGCATAATGCAAGGAGGCAACGCCCCCAAGTGAAAATCGCTCTCAGAGAGAGGGACGCCAGATGTGTCTCGCAGTGTGATCATGTGTAATATGTGAAACCATACACAACATTCTTTGAACATTGCGCTTGATTGCGAATGCAGGCCTGCCAAAAAATGTGGCAAAAGATTTCTGCAATTTCTTCTTTGCAGGCAATAACTGGAGTTTTTCATTGTAATGTTGTAGATGGTGGAGCATGTTACCATTGTTACCTGTAATATAAGGCGATACTTGCAAACAGTGTTTGTCTTGTTGCTGTTTTCTTCCTTTAATTGGAAACCCAAAATGCTGCCGCACATCAGACTTAAAACTTGACAGAGCGTCCTCAATTTTAGTTTGGCCTGAGTCCATCTTGTCGCCTACTATGTCTGCACAGTAGTGAGTTCAGCTGGGCTCATCAGGGGGTATTTCACAAAGCAGGATTAGAAAGTTAGCCAGATAACTGTGAAGGAGATTCTGCTATATCCTGGAGATACTGATTTGCATCTTTAAAACATAACTTCAATATTAGGTTTAGAAATGTGATTCCTTAACCAATTGAGCCACCACAACACCCCATTGTAGTCCAATAATTAATAATTTTCCTGGATTCACAACGTAAGATATGGGGCAGTCGGTATGACAGAATATGCTTGAGCGTGGGCTGGAGGCAAATTTCCAGCTGTATACCACAAACAAGCGACTGCCACTGGCGGGTGATAAAAACATGGCATTATGACCGCCTCTCATCCTCAAGACTTATTTTCACAATATTGTGATGAAATCATATATCCTATTAAAATATGGAGACAATATCATGATATGAAAAAAATTGACATTGCCCAACCCTAGTGTGCAAGCATGCATGTGTTATTGATTAACACCAGTGTTACAGTCATATTTGACAGTTAGATGCACACCATATTTCCACATTTTGTGTAATGTTTTTGCAAATAAAGTGCCCAATTTAAGTTATTTGTTTTTTCATATGAATGTTAATGGTTAGTATTTGAGACAATGTTTGTCAGAGTTGTGACTTCAAAAGATGCTTGGAGTGGTATCAGACAAAGTAGTGCAGAATGGAATGGAGCAGAATACCTCAACAAGGGAGTTATCCATCATCTCCTGCCCATCAATGATTAATGGCTAAAGTGGTTCCATTTTCATGGTAGAGAACATAACAATCTTGCATTTGAGCATTTTGTCCCCCTCTACCAAGTCCCTTAACAGCTACCCCTCCCAGTCACATCATGCTATTTCAACAAGCAGCTCATCCATTCACCCCCTCTTCCCCTCTGCTTCCTCCTCTGTTCCTGTCAGTTGGTTGTGTTCCTATGCATAAATAGCACAACCAACCATTTTGGTGAACCTTGTTCCTGTTAACATCATTCATCTTCAAGGAGCTGCACAGATACGTTTCAACTAGTGCTTGAATACCTGCCCAAACTGCCCTGCAACAGAGAAAGGGCTCTTTTTTCACTCCAGTATTTCATGAACTTGCATTTGCAAGAATCAATGTAAAACAAACTAATTTCCCCAAAAAATGGAAAGAGTGTGCAATTTTGCCCAATCATAGCAAAACTTACACAAAAATGTTGAAATCAACAAAGTACTTACAATTTTGACATATTTAACAAAAAACAATAACAATAAAAAAATAAAACAAATTAAATGTCCAGTCTTTTTTGACAGTGCATTACCATGCGTTTGACAATAGTTAGCTTCCATCCATACTTCTTTCCATAATAATCAGAAAAAAAGTGAAAATAGGAGAATATTTGCAGCTAATAGCACTTAAACTGACAACTTTCTTTGGTTGGAATACATAATATTATTACTGTGCATGTTCAGTATCCAGAAAAGTCAAAAAAAAATTGTGTGTACTATTACAATATTTGCATTCTGCTATGCACCTAACGCACATTCGTTTTGGCATGCCAGAACACACACACACATTCAGCAATGTGTATGTCAAAAGAGTTATATTCTGATTATATGATTTGGTGCATGTAAACGCATACCTTAACATATCACTTTATTTAGTGTTTATGTAAATTTATTTGGAATTTTCAATTGGGAAGGATTCATCTGCAATGATAAAATAGTCTGGGTTAACGTTTTTGCACCCCGTGCTAGATCGTGGTATAACAAAAAGAAAAATCCTCACATGAAATTCACTTTTCAATAGTGAAAGAGGAAATGGCTGAAATGCTAAAACAACGGGAACAAATCACCGCTTCATAGGCTGCTGCATCAAAATTGGTAGTAAGCACTGAAGGAATCAAAATGAGGGCTGAATTTAATTTGCCAGCTCATGGAATAAATTTGGTAGTGTAACGAAAATACAACAGAGAGAGGCAGAGAGTGGTGTTTAATGTGTGTGTATAACTTATAATGGTTGCCATTTCCTGAAAGAACTATGGATAAACATGCAAAAACACAGAAAACATGTGAAAAAGTCTTAAATTAGGTGTTATTATGTTCACAAAAAACCCTTCCTGCAAAAACCTGAAAGGAATGTCATTTGGGACATTCATTTTGTAACCAATTTAAATCACAATTTCAGGAACTCCATTGACATGTAATATGCATACTCAGCATATGTTATGAGAAGATAAATGTCTCGCCTTTAATTTAAAGTTGCATTATGCAAGATTTTTATGTAAAAATACAGCTGTCTTATCAGCCTAAATCACAAAGTGAGGCTGCAACAGAGAGGAGCGTCCCATACATTCTAATTGAGACCCTGTAGATTTCCCAAATAAAGTTCTAGTGTCAGTATGGTCATTGCCGTAAATTCTTCTCTGCCCACAGTGAGTGACCACTCAAAACTGGAAAATGGACGTTTTATGAGCATCTTTAAAATAAATGTAAAAGTACAAGGTATCAAGTTAATTCAAGGGAAGACATTTCCACTTTTTTGTGGAAAACATAATTTTTGCCTCTCTTTTCCTTTTGGTAAACTTTAGTGTAAAGCAATCACAGACCAGTCAAGTTAATCACAAATCACAAGTCATCACAAATTAAATACCATCAGATTCAGAAAGGTTCGGTGAATATGAATAGGTTTTATGGGTTTTCTGAAGATCTAGAAAATAATTCAGACAATTTTCACTATTTTTGTCTGGCTGAAAAAAATAGAAATCATGTGCCTGTACATTTTTGCTAACATGTAAGAGTGTTAAATCTATCCTTGGATTGAATACCAGTCCTGTCATAGAACTGTGCATGTTCCTGTACACCTCACACATTTCCCTCTCGTTTGTTGAAACAAAACGAGGTGTAGAGATGCAGTGTGTTGACTCACCTCCGATTCATGTTAAATGTGATTTAAATATGAATGAGTGGGAGGATTATCTGCTCCAGAAGAGATAACACCGAGAATAAATTGCTAGCTCTCTGTCTCAACACAGTAACATATGCTATAATTGCTGACAATCGTATCTCAGGATCTTACATTACCTAATTTATATGAGACGTTTCATGTTCTACAGTATACATTTTTAATGCATCCTGAATATGTCACTGCAGCTTCTCACTATTTTCATTGCACTTCAACACATACTGTAGTTCCATTAGCAAATTAGACCACACCTGTAGTTTGAATTAAATACACCACCTTGGGCCGGTTTCACAGACAGGGCTTAGATTAAGCCCTGTAGGCCTTAATGTGTACTAGTTAAACTAGGACATTTAAGTAGCTTTCATGAACGTGGCTTAAATTTGGCTTAGTTAGTCGGAGACTATGGAGTCCTGGAGTAAGGTAAGTAAGCCTAAATGAGAGCACCTGGGTTAAGCCTCATTAGGTTAAATATGAGCACATGCTGTTGGTCTAATGGTGCTCATAAAAACCTGAATGGAATAGAAAACACCATTACTGGTGTGAATCTTGAGACAAAATAATGGCAGAGGCAAAAAGAATGTGTTCAAAAAACTCAAAAAAGAGTAATTGGGCTGCAATTTGCAGTGAATTCAATTCAAATGAAAATGTAACCACAAGAACAGTACAACAACTTCAGTTGAGATATCTTCATTATTATCAGTATTTCACATTTCTCATATTCATATTTTAGTGACATCACTTATATTGAATGATATCTGCCTTTATAGACTCCGTGGAAGAACCTTAAACTGGCTTTAAAAAGAGAGAATGCAGAGATCAGAAGAGAGCGATTTAATACTGGTGGTGGACCACCAAAAAAAGACAAGACTGATGAATTGAGTGACTTGCTGTCTGGAATAATAGAGCACCAGCAACCTCTGGATGGTATACCAGACGATGACCATTTTGACAGTTCAGATGAAGAACTGAGCACAAATGGTAAATATACCAAAGAAAGTAAATTGGTTACTTTGTTTGGTAAATATATTCCACTGTCTGTGTCAATTTATTCTTCTTTCATTCTAAGGACCATATGAGTGTATTTGTGCTTCTAACAGTGTTCTTTTTCCAGAGGAAACAAATCTGACACAGGTTGGAAGAGCCAGTGCACAGTGAGTGTGTACCCTCCACATCTGCTATAGCATCCCTGAGAGAAGATGCTGCCACCACCTTTCAGCAGAGAACAAAAAAGATGACCATGCATGAAAAGTTAGCCAGAGAATTTCATGAGCATAAAATTAAATATCTGAAGGAAGAACATGAAATGAAAATGAGAATTCTACAGGTTGAATTGGATATGAAGTTGGAAGAGAGAGCTATGATCCAAAAAAGATACAGGAATGAGGTAATTGTGATTACCAGCCATGGTGAACAATATGATATGTAAAAAATAAATGTTTTGTCATTTGGATATTCCTGAGTGAGTATTTTAATCACCACAAACTACATTTTAAACCAGCCTTGGTTTAGTCACTCATTTAATTTTGCTGCACACTATTTTAATTTTGTACAGAACAAACATTATCAAAGCAAAAATAAGCCATAATGAATACATTCCATATTTAAATGGATCTCATCTAGTTGAAGTGCTGCAATGTGAAAGACTCTGTGTGCATGTCCTCGTTGGTCATTGCCTGCCTCAGCCATGGGCACATCTGCTTGATCCTGATCTTCCATTGGAGGATCAGGACAGCAATGCTGCTTCAGGTAGTTGTGCAGCACAGCTGTAGCAATGATCACCTTACAGCATCTTCTTGGCTTGAAACAAAGTGTATTCAAACATACACTGGACCATCCCTCTAGTGCAGATATGAGCTCTGTTGTATCTTTGCTGCTCAGCTGTTGTGGGATTTATGTATGGAGTGAATAAAAAGTTACTCTGACCACATCCACTGTCACCAAGTAGTAGTCCACTATGTTGTCCTCTCTGAAATTGAGCACACAATGAAGAGTTGAGAAAAATCCTTGAATCGTGAGTTGCACCTTTCCAACAGGCAACAATGTTTGAAAACTCTAAATTAGTGAGTGCATACACCCTGAACATTGATGGAAAACCAGTTCTTACGGTTCCTGTACTCAGCATCAGGAGTTGATGGACACTTGATGGGAACATGACATCCATCTATACAGCCAATCACTCCTGGGAAGTGCCCATATTCATAGAATTGCACTTTATAGTTGGCTTGGCCAGCAGCATCAGGAAACTTGATGTAAAGACTTCTCAGTTCACAAATGGCCCTGCAGACTTTGTGAACTATTCTACACACAGTTGCTTCACTGGCAACACACAAATCACCAGTTTCACGATGAAAGATTCCAGATGCCAAAAACCTCAAAGTGATCAGAACTTGGAGAGAATTGGGTAAAGGCCTTCCTCTTTGAGACAGAGAGGAAAGTCTAGGCTCAAGCAAAGATATTATCTCCAATGCATTTTCTTTGTACATACGAAAGCGGTCTCGAAAAGTTATTTCATCAAAGTAATTTAATGGATTACTAATCCACAAGTACTCGTTTGGCTGGCCTCTGTAGTGCATGTTGGTCTTCATTTAGATATTCCAAATAGTCCATGCTCCCTCACAAACAGTACTAAGCAGAAGTTAAACCTGCCTCTTTCCCTCCTAGAAAAGCTCTAATCCTCCCTCTTGCAATCGGCTTTGTTTAATCCAGAACAGGCTAAATCTACGACTATTTTAAGATAAGTCTGTGCAAGCCGCTTTGAGTTAAGACAGCTCAAACAGGCATTTTAGTCTGGGACTAGGCTTAAGCCTTGTCTGTGAAACCGGCCCATAGTGTTTTTCACATTTAAGTGAGTAAGATCAGATCTATAAAATTATGTATCATACACTTACATCTGAGGTTATGACAATGGTTATGGCTTGTTGAGTGCTGCAAAACAAAGTTGTGATAAACATTCCCCCGCAAAATTTAAAAAAAGGTTTTGACACACTCTATTGTATTTTACTCTCTCTATTCTATGGTAAATGTCAGTTTTTGATGGTGCTACACTAATTAAATAAGATTATTCACAATATTCAGATAACCTGTTCAACAATTTCCCCATCACTAATAATATTTACTTTTTATAGATATATAAAGTAAGTAAACTAAGTAAACCGGACATCACAGAGGCTAGCTTTCCAGTTACTCAACTTTGCTTTTTATTATCTGAACAAATTCGACAAACGTTTTATTAACTAAACAGACAGTTAAGGTAACAGCACATAAGGCATTATGTATAGCCTATACTGTATATGTATATACACACACATACAGTATACTTTCTTATTTTCAGTGCAGCTTGTTATATTTAAACTAGCCTAAATATCACTTCCCACTAAAGACATAATAGTGAATTAAAGTGGCTGTTGACTCTTTACTTACATTGACCAAAATCAGATTATATTCAATGACAAATCAGCATGACAAGTTCTGACAAAACAAATCTTGTGAAATGCCTCTGATCTTTCTAATATTTGAGACGATTTCACAGTGGGACGATATAATGGTATAAAACTTAACTTTCATACTGTATATTGGGTTCTGTGAAGTGAAGTGTGCATGTTGAAACTGGATGATACTTACAGCTGAGACATGCTGCAAAAGCTGTGACCATACACCTAAAAATGTGCTTGAAAAGTGCTCGACTCTTAAAAAAGCTGTACGAGCACAGTAGATTCCCATAAAACCCTAATGGTCACAGCTTTGCTACATGACAGAAAGGTTAATAACTTGGCTTGACAGAAAGTTTCAGTCATGATTTTTTTTTTCTTTTCTGCTTCAACTCCTGTACTTTTGCCATGTCTTCTCCTCATATGCAGCCGCTTACCTTCGCTCCCTCTTTTAATCCGTCCTCTGTCCTTTTCTCCTTTCCTTGGTCTGTATCTGACTGTTCCCTTTCTTCATGGGACTGTGCTATCCTGTGCTAACCTTTTAGAGTACAGTGCTGCCTTTGAAACGTTGGATCATGCCATTCTGATTGCCCGTCTCGAGCTTGGTGTTAGTAGCACTACCTTGGTCTAGCATTTCTTGTAGGGTCTATTCGAGGCACAATTCTCCACACCATTTATATGCTGCTGCTGGGTTGTATCATTCAGACTTACTATTTTTTTTTACTGTTATGCGGATGATACCCAGCTTTATGTCCCCCTAAGGCCCAACGATCAGTACAATTTATATCTGTTAAATGTTGGATAGCCCAAAACTCTATCCTGCTAAACGAGGGTTAATCTGAGGTTGTTGTATTTGGAGCCCTTGATTCCATCAAAATTGTGACAACCTGTGCCAGTTAAAACTAGAAGAGCAAGTCAATTTGGGTAGGCTATTGGAGGTCTGGCCGCTGGATCAACCCCCTCTCTACCCGCTCCCCTTTCACCAGACCCAAAAACACAGTGCACAGTCAATGCAATCACACTCAATGCAAACAGTGCAGTTCGCTTCATTGTTTTTACTTGCTGAAATGAGTACATAATAAATAAGTCAGGAGAAATCAGTCTATGAGTTTTTAGTGTGCCTCAAACATAATCTCCTGTGGACTATGCTTCTCCTGTATTTTTGCCAGCGCCTAAAAGAAGCCCAAGATGTCACTTCTCTTCTTTGCAGTTCAGTGCAGATTTGGATAGCTTTTCAAATGTAAATACAACCCTGTCTAAACTTTTTACATTTTTGTAAAAAGTTAGTTTGAAAGGGAGAATTCTCCAACCCTTCATTTATATCAACAATGATAGTGATAATTGCCCTATGACAGCTCATTACCAATGGGGACATCAGCAGTTTGGGTGGGGGAGGGCATGTTTGGTCTATAGACATTATGAAAAGGCTCTTCTTACAGTGGCACCAATTTGCTAAAAAAAACAATATAATTATGGGTCATTAGCCTAAGTTTTATTTTGGACAAAAGAAGATGCACAGACAAGAACACATGATTAGAACAAGACTAAACAAATAAACACACCCTTAACTCGGTCATACATCACTTTCCTTGTATGGTTTTGAAAATCTAAAAACGCCAGAAAGAGAGTAGTTTTAGCAAAAGTCAAGAAGGTAAATTTCCACACAGCTTGTAAATGGAGATTCAAAATACCCCTATCCTGACGAGTTGGCCTTCCTGGTGTTAATCACCTATGTTAAATCTTATGCCAAAAATCTCAGTGTGATATTTGATGACGCCCTTAAGTTTGATAAACAAATCAGTTCAGTAGTGAAAGCCAACTTTTTTTCATCTTAGAACTACGTCCAAAATCAAATCTTTTATCAAAATCTGGAGAAAGTCCTTCATGCCTTCATCTCCTCCCACCTGGATCACTGCGACCCTGTATCTTCCATGTCCTGCCTGCAGATAAACCAAATTGCCGCCTGCAAGCTTCTGACTGGCTCCAGGAAGAGGGACCAAATGTGTTGGCCCTTACTTATATTTCAGATTTTTTATATTTCTTTCTTCTGTGTCCCCTTTGTCCTCTAGGACCCTTGGGCCGTCAGACATGGGGCTCTTGGATGTTCCATAGTGTAGCCTTTGACTCTGTTTTATCTGTTGCTGGTGCAAAATGTGTGTGTGTGTGTGTGTGTGTGTGTCTGTTTGTGCAAGTGATTTTAGTATTTTTGCTCTGTATTCCTTGTCTACATTGTTTTTTCTTTTTTTTTCTTTATCTTTTATACAGGGCTTTGGTCAATGATGGTAGTTTTAGATGTGTTTTATAAATAAACATGACTTGACATCTGTATCCCACCCCACTCTCTCCTCTCTTTCCCTCGTTCTTGCTCTCTCCTGTCAATTATTATTTCAGCGTCTTTGTAGTGTGGAGACTCTCATCCATGCACAACCAATCTGACAGACCTCAATGGCCCAGTAATCAATTATAATATTTTCAGAAATGTAACTGATTGACAGAATCATGTTATGTCTCAAATATGCATTCATTTGGAGAATATGTGACAAGGTTATTTATTTGTCTAATTTCTGTGTTTCTTTTCCTTCTGCAGAAACAGGCAGTAATAACTATCCATAATTGCGGGACATTCTCCCAGCAGGATTTCAGAGCGAGTGAATGTCACTTCCCTCTCTTACCATTTATTTGATTTTTCTTGTAATAGTTTGATCTAATCGAGATAGAAGCTTGAATTTCAGTCATCTAAATATTTTCACATCTAAGTGAGTAGTGTAGGTTATTCAACAGTTAGACATAGTCTTAGTTGGTCTTTCACATTTTCCTCCTACATTTTCTCTTCTCAGACACCATTTGCTCAAATGGAAAGTCAAATAACACTTTCTCTCTACAAATCAGGTCAAAAGAAGCTCACGGAAGAAGTAAAGAAATATATTTGTATGATGTTGACTAAGGTAGAAACTGCAGTGTCCCTGATCACCCATCTGTTATTGTTATTTTCTCCACTCTCTTCTATAACTTTTTTTTTTACGATTTTCTTTTTTCCAACTCCAAGTTACAAAGAAATGCAAAGCATCTCTTTTATGCTCTGTTCCATACAAACTCTATTAGACATTAGATTTACAATTCCCACACTGTGTATGTTTTCTTAGTTCAGATGAAAGCCACAGCCAGGGCTTCTCAATTTCCTGTA
>NW_027284214.1:2500-49569 GCF_046629955.1 Centroberyx affinis | reverse complement strand
TTAACCTGACACAGCTGATAATTACAACACTAGAACATGTTAGAAGAATGAAACAGAAGAAGTCCAACATGTGTGCAGGATGTGCAGAAAACTGTAAAAACGAAAAATCAAACTGTGAGAATATGAATCTGAGCAAATGTAAGAATGTGTTGCATGTTGTGTTTTAGTGGCTTCGTATCCCAGGTATAATAAACCTAAACACTGCACCGCCGTGTTTACCCAGCATGCATCTGTGCCAACCTCTGCAAACAACCATCAGCCCGTCCGCAGCGTGCAAGTTTCACACTGAGATGGACACAACCAGAGATAAAACACAGGAAGACAGAGAGAGAGAGAGAGAGAGAGAGAGGTGGAGGGAGACGGGAAGGACTGAAGAGAGAGACAGACAGACAGTGAGACAGGCAGACAGACAGACAGACAGACAGGCAGACAGACAGGCAGACAGACAGACAGGCAGACAGACAGACAGGACTTTAACTCTACATTACCAGCAGTTTGAACGCAGGCTGCAGGAGTCGAGGCCAAATATTTCCACTTTGTTTCTCCCAATCCCCCGTTTCTCCTCCGGGTCTGCCAGGAGCTGGAGGAGAGGTGTGTGTGTGTGTGTGTGTGTGTCGGTGTGTGTGTGTGTGTGTGTGTGTGTGTGTGTGTGTCGGTGTGTGATCTATCTCAGAGCGTAGAGCAGAGTTGTGTAGAGCAGAACAGGCTGTAGAGCTGTGAAGGGAAGCCAGGACTTTCCCTGCAGCAGAGAGAGAGAAACAGAGAGAGAGAGAGAGAGGGAGCGAGAGAGAGAGAGACAGGTCTGGGATCAGCCTGTCTGCCTGTCTGTCTGCCTGTCTGTCTGCCTGGGACAGGTCACTGCCAACATGCTGCAGGATGTCAGAGAAACACAACGAAATACAAAGTGAAAGAGAAGTTAGAGCTCATTCTTGGATAGCAGAGAGAGTTTACAGTCTGAAAGATGGAGGAGAGAGGGAGACAGAGAGAGAGAGAGGGACAGACAGACAGACAGAGAGAGAGAGAGAGGGAGACAGAGAGAGAGAGAGGGACAGACAGACAGAGAGAGAGGGACAGACAGACAGGGAGAGAGAGGGAGACAGAGAGAGAAAGGGAGACAGAGAGCGAGACAGACAGACAGAGAGGGGAGGTTACTGCAGACAGCTAAGAAAAATCAAGACAGAATTAGAAAGAAAGGAAGAATAAAAAGAAAGAGAAAGAAACAGCTTATTGTGGATGGGATGAAAAGAGTTTAAAGTCTGGGAGGAGAAGAATCAATAAATGTGAAGAAAGACCAGCTGCACATTGACTTGAACTGACTTGAGCGGCTCATTGACTGGAGCTACACATTGACTTGAGCTACACATTGACTTGAGCTACACATTGACTTGAGCTACACATTGACTTGAGCTACACATTGACTGGAGCTACACATTGACTTGAGCTGCACATTGACTGGAGCTACACATTGACTTGAGCTACACATTGACTGGAGCTACACATTGACTGGAGCTGCACATTGACTTGAGCTGCACATTGACTGGAGCTACACATTGACTGGAGCTGCACATTGACTTGAGCTGCACATTGACTGGAGCTACACATTGACTGGAGCTACACATTGACTGGAGCTGCACATTGACTTGAGCTGCACATTGACTTGAGCTACACATTGACTTGTACTGACTTGAGCTGCACATTGACTTGAGCTACACATTGACTGGAGCTGCACATTGACTTGAGCTGCACATTGACTGGAGCTGCACATTGACTTGAGCTGCACATTGACTTGAGCTGCACATTGACTGGAGCTGCACATTGACTTGTACTGACTTGAGCTGCACATTGACTTGAGCTACACATTGACTTGAGCTGCACATTGACTTGAGCTGCACATTGACTTGAGCTGCACATTGACTGGAGCTGCACATTGACTTGAACTGTACATTGACTTGAACTATACATTGACTTGAACTATACATTGACTTGAACTGTACATTGACTTGAACTGTACATTGACTTGAACTGACTTGAGCTGCACATTGACTGGAGCTGCACATTGACTTGAACTGTACATTGACTTGAACTATACATTGACTTGAACTATACATTGACTTGAACTGTACATTGACTTGAACTGTACATTGACTTGAACTGACTTGAGCTGCACATTGACTGGAGCTGTACATTGACTTGAGCTGTACATTGACTTGAGCTGCACATTGACTTGAGATGCACATTGACTTGAGCTGCACATTGACTTGTACTGACTTGAGCTGCACATTGACTTGAGCTACACATTGACTTGTACTGACTTGAGCTGCACATTGACTGGAGCTGCACATTGACTGGAGCTGCACATTGACTTGAGCTGTACATTGACTTGAGCTGCACATTGACTTGAGCTGCACATTGACTTGTACTGACTTGAGCTGCACATTGACTTGAGCTACACATTGACTTGTACTGACTTGACCTGTACATTGACTTGAGCTGTACATTGACTTGAGCTGCACATTGACTTGAGCTGCACATTGACTTGAGCTGCACATTGACTTGAGCTACACATTGACTTGTACTGACTTGAGCTGCACATTGACTTGAGCTACACATTGACTTGTACTGACTTGAGCTGCACATTGACTGGAGCTGCACATTGACTTGTACTGACTTGAGCTGCACATTGACTTGAGCTGCACATTGACTTGAACTGTATTGTATTTTTTATTGTCTCATGCTGTATTTTAATCCTTTCGCTCCAGTCTCTTCTCTGGGCAATGCAGCTGTTATAAACTCTTCGGTCAGTCTTATTGGTCACAGATCGGGGAGTGCAGGTGTTATAAACTCTTCGGTCAGTCTTATTGGTCACAGATCAGGGAGTGCAGCTGTTATAAACTCTTCGGTCAGTCTTATTGGTCACAGATCGGGGAGTGCAGCTGTTATAAACTCTTCGGTCAGTCTTATTGGTCACAGATAAGCAGCAGATGTTTTTCCGGCTGTAAACAGATGGAATGTTTGAAGCTGCTTGGCATCACAACAGTTTCTGGCTCAAGCTGTAGCTCCAGTGACGTTTCATGTGTTCATGCCGCCTCTCATCTTTTTAATGTAGGAAGAGAGAATTAAAGGGACAGTAGAGAATAGTAGAGGATAATTTGTACAGATAATCTAACAAGATACACAGAGTATCTTCAGTTGTAAAAGTTTGTCTGGCAGATAAGCAGCTTTTTTATTCCAAAATGCAATGCATTACATTAATAATTACTGAATGAGACATCATGCATTTGAAATCCACTGAGCCTCCTCCCTGCTGTGTTATTAGACTTGATCGGTGATCCTGGATCAGTCAGTCAGCTGACAGGTTCAGACTGGAGAAACTGAGTCTGTCATCCTGATGGACAGATCTTTAATAGTTATCATATAAACATCATCACACTTTCTTATGGTGTGGACCTGGTTCAGACTGGTTTTGGACTGGTTTGATCTGGTTTGGACTAGTTTTAGTAGTAGAAACCTACAGCAGTCTGGTTCTGGTTAGAGCCAGTTAACAGTAAGTCAGAACCAGAACACACACACACACACACACACACACACACACACACACACACACACACACACACACATATGCACACAGCTGCAGATACCTGTGGGCTGAGTCACCTGGACACGCCCCTAATGACTTAAGACTACTGTAAAACACTGCTGAAGGGTGTGTGTGTGTGTGTGTGTGTGTGTGTGTGTGTGTGTGTGTGTGTGTGTGTGTGTGTGTGTGTGTGTGTTGGTGAATGGAGGCTGTAAACAGTTGATTTCACTGTCAGTAGAATCCCAGCTGTGAGTTTTATTAAAAATCATCAATAACAACTCTGTCTCTCTCTCTCTCTCTCCCTCTCTCTCTGTGTCTCTCTCTCTGTCTCTCTCTCTCTCCAGGAGAAGTATCCAGCTGTGGTCTCTCTTCCTGGAGGCTGCAGGTCAGAGGTCATGACCCTGCACCACCCTCAGCTTCCTGGGTAAATGACATCACTTCCCTTTCTCTGTCTGATTTAACCTGTCTGTCTTTAACAGACAGACAGGTTAAATGAGAGAGAATGTGAGAGAGACAGACAGGTCAGAGAGACAGACAGGTTAGGTTAGAGACAGACAGGTGAGAGACACAGACAGACAGGTAAGAGACACAGACAGGTGAGAGAGAGAGACAGACAGGTGAGAGAGACAGACAGGTCAGAGAGACAGACAGGTGAGAGAGACAGACAGGTCAGAGACACAGACAGGTCAGAGAGACAGACAGGTGAGAGAGACGGACAGGTCAGAGAGACAGACAGGTGAGAGACACAGACAGGTGAGAGACACAGACAGACAGGTAAGAGACACAGACAGGTGAGAGAGAGAGACAGACAGGTGAGAGAGACAGACAGATAGGTGAGAGAGACAGACAGGTCAGAGAGACAGACAGGTGAGAGAGACAGACAGGTCAGAGACACAGACAGGTCAGAGAGACAGACAGGTGAGAGAGACGGACAGGTCAGAGAGACAGACAGGTGAGAGACACAGACAGGTTAGAGAGACAGACAGGTGAGAGAGACAGACAGGTCAGAGACACAGACAGGTGAGAGAGACAGACAGGTTAGATGTATGAATGAAGTGTTTATAAAGAAGTTGCAGTGAAACTTTCTTGTACCTGAAGGAGGATTCATCAGCAAAGAAACACACCAAACACACAACAATACACAGCAATACACCATAACACACAACAATACACAACAACACACAACAATACACCATAACACACAACAATACACAACAACACACAACAATACACCATAACACACAACAATACACCATAACACACAACAATACACAACAACACACAACAATACACCATAACACACAACAATACACAACAACACACAACAATACACAACAACACACAACAATACACAACAACACACAACAATACACCATAACACACCAAACACACAACAACACACAACAATACACAACAACACACAACAATACACCATAACACACAACAATACGTAAGGGATAATGTACAGTGAGCGGGTCATTATTGCAAAATAAACCCTTTATTTCACAATAATGACCTGCTCACTGTTCATTATCCCGCTTATTACACGGCTACTTACTAAAGAAATCAATAATTTGACACAAAATATTGATTTAAAAATGATTTTACTGATTTAAAAATGATTTTATTGCTTCCGCTACAAAAAATAGTCCGTTAGATTGTAGGTTGGAGCTGTGTCCATAGCAACATAAACTCTGCAGCTTCTTACCTTCTTTACTGTTCAGCCATTAACCATGAATACAACGTTTCATGCTCTCCAAATATATTAAAATTAATATTAGAAAAATCTTCCATGGTGTTTTCTGATGGAGTAACGGAAACGTTTTTTTGCCACAGAGTGTCACGAATGAGCTGACGTTAAATTTAAATTAACCGTTAAATTTACTGGACTTCTTTCTGCGGATTGATATGATTGGACGCGGTCCTCCAGAGTCTGTGATCAGAACTGTGTCCATAGCAACGGTCTGTTATTCAGAAATAACAGACCGTAGAATGCCGTAATCGACCAATCAGAATCGAGTATTCAACAAAGCCGTGTAATAAACAATAAACAACAATACACAACAACAGCAGATGAGCTGCAGTCTGGAGCGTGTCTGTTCCTGTCTGCTCCACCGCCTGAACAACAAGCAGAGAAGAAGATCAGCCGCCGCCATTTTCATTTGTTTACACCGGAAATGACTTCTTCGTTGGTAGTTGTTCGTTCAGCGGTAATGTTCGGTTAGCGCTCCTGCCTGAAACACCACACCGCAGCGTCACATGACACGTTCTGGAGGAGAAACAGCTGTGATCTGCTGAGCTCTCCACAGCTTCATGTCATGTTGATATGATACGATACGATACGATATGATACGATATGATATGATATGATACGATATGATATGATACGATATGATATGATACGATATGATATGATATGATATGATATGATATGATATGATACGATATGATATGATACGATATGATACGATAGAACTTTATCGTCAGATTTCTCTGAAATTTGTCATGCATCATAGCAGCTCTGTTCAGAATAAACACAATGACATGACATTGCACATGAAACACATAACCACACCATGTTCAGTAACACATAAACATCTGAATAGCAGATAAATAGCACAGGGACCCTCAGTTACCCCCATATTGCACTAAGCTGCTGTATTGCACTCTCCAAACAAAATCCTAATTTTACACCTCACCATTATAATTATAGTTATTGCACAGGAGTCCCTGACTGGCCTGCTGTGTGGGGAATAAAAGAATTCCTCAGTCTGTTGTGTTTGAACTGTGAACCGCCTTAGAGAGCAGAAGCTGTGTTAACATCAGAGTTTCATCTGTCAGAATATGGTCCAGTGATATGGGAATATGAAAAACATCAGAGTTTTTATCTTGAATCCACAGTTTAATACACCTGAGAGTGAAACTTCACTTTCTGTCTGTCTGTCTGTCTGTCTGTCTGTCTCTCTGTCTCTCTCTCTGTCTGTCTCTCTGTCTCTCTCTCTGTCTGTCTGTCTGTCTGTCTGTCTGTCTGTCTGTCTCTCTGTCTCTCTGTCTCTCTCTCTGTCTGTCTCTCTGTCTCTCTCTCTGTCTGTCTGTCTGTCTGTCTGTCTGTCTCTCTCTCTCTCTCTCTCTGTCTCTCTCTCTCTAGTTGCGTCCTATTGGTCCATTGGTCAGTTGAGGTGTCCAGAGGGGGCGGAGTCACTCCAAAGATCGACCTGCTGACCAAAATCCCAGAGAGAGGTGAAGATACTCTCTAATACTACAATATATACACTATACAATACTACACTCACACAGTATAATACTACACTCACACAGTATACTACACACTCACACAGTATAATACTATACTCACACAGTATACTACACACTCACACAGTATAATACTACACTCACACAGTATAATACTACACTCACACAGCATAATACTACACTCACACAGTATAATACTACACTCACACAGTATACTACACACTCACACAGTATAATACTATACTCACACAGTATACTACACACTCACACAGTATAATACTATACTCACACAGTATAATACTACACTCACACAGTATACTACACACTCACACAGTATAATACTACACTCACACAGTATACTACACACTCACACAGTATAATACTACACTCACACAGTATACTACACACTCACACAGTATAATACTATACTCACACAGTATACTACACACTCACACAGTATAATACTACACTCACACAGTATAATACTACACTCACACAGTATACTACACACTCACACAGTATAATACTATACTCACACAGTATACTACACACTCACACAGTATAATACTACACTCACACAGCATAATACTACACTCACACAGTATAATACCACACTCACACAGCATAATACTACACTCACACAGTATAATACTACACTCACACAGCATAATACTACACACTCACACAGTATAATACTACACTCACACAGTATAATACTACACTCACACAGTATAATACTACACTCACACAGCATAATACTACACTCACACCGTATAATACTACACTCACACAGTATAATACTACACACTCACACAGTATAATACTACACTCACACAGTATAATACTACACACTCACACAGTATAATACTACACTCACACAGTATAATACTACACTCACACCACATAATACTACACTCACACAGTATAATACTACACTCACACCACATAATACTACACTCACACAGTATAATACTACACTCACACCACATAATACTACACTCACACCACATAATACTACACTCACACAGTATAATACTACACTCACACCACATAATACTACACTCACACAGTATAATACTACACACTCACACCACATAATACTACACTCACACAGTATAATACTACACTCACACCACATAATACTACACTCACACAGTATAATACTACACTCACACAGTATAATACTACACTCACACCACATAATACTACACTCACACAGTATAATACTACACTCACACCACATAATACTACACTCACACGGTATAATACTACACACTCACACCACATAATACTACACTCACACAGTATAATACTACACTCACACCACATAATACTACACTCACACAGTATAATACTACACTCACACAGTATAATACCACACTCACACAGTATAATACTACACTCACACAGCATAATACTACACTCACACAGTATACTACACACTCACACAGTATAATACTACACTCACACAGTATAATACTACACTCACACAGTATAATACTACACACTCACACAGTATAATACTACACTCACACAGTATAATACTACACACTCACACAGTATAATACTACACTCACACAGTATAATACTACACTCACACCACATAATACTACACTCACACAGTATAATACTACACTCACACCACATAATACTACACTCACACAGTATAATACTACACACTCACACCACATAATACTACACTCACACAGTATAATACTACACTCACACCACATAATACTACACTCACACAGTATAATACTACACTCACACAGTATAATACTACACTCACACAGTATAATACTACACTCACACAGTATAATACTACACTCACACAGTATAATACTACACTCACACCACATAATACTACACTCACACAGTATAATACTACACTCACACAGTATAATACTACACTCACACAGTATAATACTACACACTGTGGCTCTCATTTATGAAACAAACGTAGGACAGAAAACTGGGCGTTGGATCATTTCCACTCAAAGTTCAGTGTTTATCAATTTACAATTTACAATTTCACATTTGGCAGACGCTTTTATCCAAAGCGACTTACACATGAGATTTGCATACAACACAAGCAAGTTTCTAGATAGGAGAGAACAACGAGAGTAAGTGCTATAGAGCTAAGTTCTGGTCCAACAGGACATAGGTGCTACGAGACAGTGCAACAGTCTGAACCTGAGGAGCTTCGATCAAATCTCACATCAGGTCTGAACTCCTGCAGCAGGTTTTCCAGTCAGCTGGACTTGGAGTCGGAGAATTGTTATTAGACCATATATTCTGACTGCATCTAAGCATATGCAGCCACATATTCATCACTTAAAAATATGTAGCCTATGGCAAAATGTTCTATTTTGTAAAGGCCTACAGTGACTATGTGTCATACAGCCTATCCCTAACATAAATATGTATTTTCAAATTGTTTGCAGTTAACGGGGTTAACAGTTTTCTGGTGATTAATTAAGATTCATTTCTCTTTCATTTTCAGATAGTCTACTTGTTTGAGGTCTGACCATTTTTTCTTCACCTAAATGTAAAGAATTGCGATACAAGCTTTATATTAGGCTACTATTTTATATATATATATGTATATATCTATAGGCTATACATATCACGGATGTATAAATTAAATATTCAAACCTCAGCTGGAGTTCGGTTGTCGACGGCAACGAGATTTCTTTCCATTCTGCGTTTTTCCGACTTCCTTTGAAGACTTTCCAGACCAAACAGAACTAACTGGTTCAGTTGGACCTGAAGACTTGAGAAGTTTCTCTTCTTGGACGTATGACGCCTCTCCATGTGGTAAACTCTGGGGGCGTGGCCTCTGAACCCAGAATATTTAGGGGCGTGATATTTAAATGAGGATTGTTTTCAGCCTCCACATTGATCAACGCCCGATCGTTCTGACGCTGTGATCAGAGATACGAACCTGAACCCTGTCCTGAGAGGACTTCTGCACTCGGATCTGTGCTGGTTTCTACGTTAGATTGATAAATGAGGGTCTGAGTGTGTTTGAGGTTCTGGATGTTTCCGTCTCTCAGCTCTGCAGACGGACTCGTCCGGTGCTGTTGGCGGGGCTGCGGACGCCTTCCAGAGCCTGCTGAGGATTCTGGGAGCCGAGGCCGCCGTGGAGAGCCTGGTCAGGGCCGTCAGCGCGTAGACAGGAAGTGACACGCCCCGCAGACAGGAAGCGGAGCGCCGCGTCCGGACAGACAACCCGCAGACTCACATACACACACACTGCTCTCCTGCACTGAAGTTTTAGGACTTACAATATTTAAAAAAAAATCTATCACAGGTCTCAAATACTCTGATCCTGATCAGCTGATCTGTTTAACAAGCAAAACAGGAAGTGGATCGGTTCATGTGGGAGCATCCTGAGAGACCGTTACTGACAGGATGATCAATAACCAATAATCAGCTGATGGACCTGTGTCACATCTAAATCTGTTCTATGTGAGAATATTTCATCATGTGAAAACCTTCTGATAAAAATCTGTCTCTGACTTTGTTGTGAAATCTTTTGGTTTTATTGATGATGTGATGCATTTCCTGTTGAAACAGGATGTGGGGGCGGGGCTTACCGCAGGGAGGGATTAGTCAGAAGTGTAAACCAATGGGAGATCAGTTAGGGAGAGGGAGGCAGTTTGATTGGATGTGAGGGGCGGGGCTGTTCAAAAACCTGTGATGTTTTATTGGTTGAGTTTTTATTTCCCCCTCCCGGTGCAGTGTGATGTCATCAGTAAAGAAATAAAAAATGAAATAAAAATGTCAAATTCTGAATCTTTTTTTTGTCATTTTAGCGTGGAAACGATCCGACCGACTTTAACGTGTTCTGAAAGTCGGCCGCTGCTTCAGATTCACACCGAACTTTTTCCTCAGGCTCCGTCTCAGGAAGAAAAGTGAAGGAACAGACAGAAAGGTTTTAGTCTCTTAGAAATTCTTTATTCAATATAAAGAGCTCTGTTGTTATCACTGGACCAGGAACAGCAGAGAGCTCATTGGTCAGAATCTAAAAAAATAAATAATTTAAATACAAAATGCCAGACAGCAATGTCCCCTTTGTATTTCCAAATAGGTTTTTCTTCTCTCAGCTATATACACACACGCAGTATTAGAAGTCTTAGGTATCACAGTGCTGTGATGTTTCTGTTCGTAATAAAGACCCAAAGACCCAAAGACCCGCAACACCCGGAGCTCCGAGGACCGGCCCGAAGCCGCCGCCGAGTCCGGCCCCGGGGTTTCAACCCAGACTCCCACGACTTCAACAACGATCCGTCGACCTGATCAGAGACCGATCGTATAATTACAATCCACCTGCTGTTCAACATGTGGCAGCAGTCGGTCTCTTCAGTGTTTGGAACAGAGCTGTGACCAAGTGCTCCAGTCCCAAGTCAAGTCCCAAGTCTCAAGTCTAAATGTAGAACAGCAAGTCAAGTCAGAACAAATCAAGAGTCCAGTATCAATTTAATATCTTAAAGAAAACTAAATATCTAGGACTTTTCAATGCAATATGGTTTTAATAGGATAAAAACTTGGTAAGAGCATCATGAGTTTGATTTCTATAATCAGTTTCAGCTTCAATAAATTCAATCATTCCATACAAATTCAGAAAACAGAATTTAAATTCAGTCGTCTGCTGGAACAAATCTCATCACTTTCAATCTAAGTCATTTACACAAACACAAGATCTCAAGTCAAGACTTTAGAAACCTTTTCAAGTCATCAGAGTACAAGTCAGAGCCAAGTCCCAAGTCACCAGAACCCAAGTCAAGTCAAGTCAAGTCAAGTCCCAAGTCACCAGAACCCAAGTCAGAGTCAAGTCCCAAGTCACCAGAACCCAAGTCAAGTCCCAAGTCACCAGAACCCAAGTCAGAGTCAAGTCCCAAGTCACCAGAACCCAAGTCAAGTCCCAAGTCACCAGAACCCAAGTCAAGTCCCAAGTCACCAGAACCCAAGTCAAGTCCCAAGTCACCAGAACCCAAGTCAGAGTCAAGTCCCAAGTCACCAGAACCCAAGTCAGTCAAGTCCCAAGTCACCAGAACCCAAGTCAAGTCCCAAGTCACCAGAACCCAAGTCAAGTCCCAAGTCACCAGAACCCAAGTCAAGTCCCAAGTCACCAGAACCCAAGTCAAGTCAAGTCCCAAGTCACCAGAACCCAAGTCAAGTCTCAAGCAGTTAAAACTGTGACTGGAGTCCCTGCCTCTGGTCTTCAGTGTAGTTGGAGTCGGTGGGAGTCTATGAGTTGAAACCTGCAGCAGAACAGACTGGAGCTTCTGACTGGAGACTCGGTGCTGGATCACACTCTGCATCAGTAATGGAGAGAGGAAGAAACTAAAATGACACCGGTGTTACGGATCAGTTTGCACCCCCCCTCCCCCTCCCCCTCCCCCTCTCCCCCCCCTCCCCCTCCCCCTCCCCCCTCTGTTAGCTCTGTGTTAAATGGTTCCGGTCTCTGCCTCCTCTTCAGTTAAACAGTTCTTCAGATCAGCGCTCGGTCTGTCCCGCCGTCCGCTCTCCACACAGGGGTCAGGGGTCAGGGGTCAGGGGTCAAACCGTCTCCCGGACCGCCGCACAGCTGTCAGTCAAAGAGAGAGGCTGTAACTGGTCCAGACAGCCGGAGGCAGAGGTCAAAGGTCGTACTGTTAAAAGCGCGTTGTGTTGATGGACAGCGTGACATCACCCTGCTGACTGACAGCTGTGCAGCCAATAGTGTCGCGGCTTGCAGGCGGGGCATACAGCCGCCGCTGTGTGATTGGCTGCTGGAACATCAGCTGACCGACTGACCGGAGCACCGGACCCATACTGGGAGACAGCAGCTGAGATGGAGCGGGTTTCTGCAGTGTGAGGTTTCAGTCCTGTAGTGTTTGTATTTATTTTTTGGGGGGGGGGGGGGCTGTCTCAAGTGTTACCAGTTTATCAGAAGCCTTCAGGGCTGTTGGGAGGTTTGGTCCGGTTTATTCTGGGAGCGGTTCAGGGTCTGATGACATCACCGTCCTCTCCCCCTCCCTACTCCCCCCCCCCTCCTCTCCTCCCAGCCGGCCTGAAGGCCTTGGGTTTAAACAGCGGGGGTGTGTGGGGTCAGAGGTCAGAGGTCAGAGCGGCTGCAGTCACACGGAGCTCAATCTGATCTGCTGTCAGTTTACATCAGACTCCATTCAGTCTGACAGCAGATCTGCAGCCTGTAACAACATGACTTTTAACAACACACACACACACACACACACACACACACACACACACACACACACACACACACACACACACACACACACACACACACACACAACCCACCAGAAGATATAGGCACACTGACACACACACACACACACACACACACACCACACACACACACACACACACACACACACCACTGTGCTCAAACACACAACAAGCCACTTATGGCACAAAACACTGGAGCAGCAGCATAAAGCTCTGTCTGTCCACCTGTCTGTCTGTCCACCTGTCTGTCTGTCTACCTGTCTGTCTGTCTGTCTGTCCACCTGTCTGTCTGTCTGTCTGTCTGTCTGTCTGTCCACCTGTCTGTCTGTCTGTCCACCTGTCTGTCTGTCCGCCTGTCTGTCTGTCTGTCCACCTGTCTGTCTGTCTGTCTGTCTGTCTGTCCACCTGTCTGTCTGTCTGTCCACCTGTCTGTCTGTCTGTCTGTCTGTCTGTCTGTCCACCTGTCTGTCCACCTGTCTGTCTGTCCGCCTGTCTGTCTGTCCACCTGTCTGTCTGTCTGTCCGCCTGTCTGTCTGTCTGTCTGTCCGCCTGTCTGTCCACCTGTCTGTCTGTCTGTCCACCTGTCTCTCTGTCCACCTGTCTGTCTGTCCACCTGTCTGTCTGTCTGTCTGTCCACCTGTCTGTCCACCTGTCTGTCTGTCTGTCTGTCCACCTGTCTGTCTGTCAGATCCTTACACAGACAGAGTTCGGTCATGTTGGCTCCAGTCCGCTGTGGCTGTTGCCATAGTAACTGGTGATTCTGTGGTCTGTTACCATGGTGACCTTATGGAGGACTGACTCTGTCTACATATGGCTCCGCCTCTGTCCCCACCCTGCCAGAGGCCCCGCCTACATTCACTTTAACAAATATGGCCGAGGTTTTTCAGGAAGTGACATCATATATACACCATAAACCGAGGATATGTTTCTCTCATCAACCTTATGTCTTTTTTTTTTTTCTTTTTTTTCCTCATTGTTTCTCCAGCAGCAGCGTGGCCGTGGAGAAAGAAGGCAGAGAGGAGTGGTCAGATAAGGGTCAGATAAGGGTCAGGGGTCGTCACCGCGGCGACCCCGTCTGTTCAGGAGACGAATCACAACTCAGCACCAAAATGGAAGGAAAGGAAAAATAGACCCCGATTAGTTTCCAATAAATATTAAAAATCACAGAGCGGAGAAAAGATGGTTTGTACAGAGTTGAGGTTCGCCTCCTCCGCCCAGCCGCGGCGCCTCACACCGGGTGGAACAGCAGCGTGCAGTCGTCTCTGTCTCTGTCTCTGTCCCGCTCCAGAGCGCTGTACAGGCCGGGCCGGGGGGCGGAGCCTCGGGACAGGGCGCCGCCGCTCCGCAGGTAGAAGGAGACGATCTTCTGGTCCAGACGCAGCTGACGGGGGATGCTGTCACACGGCTTAGGGTCCAGATCCAAGATGGAGACGGAGCAGGAGAAACCAGGAGGCCTGCAGGAGACAGAGGGACAGACAGGAGACAGAGAGACAGTCAGGAGACAGTCAGGAGACAGAGAGACAGTCAGGAGACAGAGAGACAGTCAGGAGACAGAGGGACAGACAGGAGACAGAGAGACAGTCAGGAGACAGACAGGAGGCAGAGGGACAGTCAGGAGGCAGAGGGACAGTCAGGAGACAGAGAGACAGTCAGGAGACAGACAGGAGGCAGAGGGACAGACAGGAGGCAGAGGGACAGACAGGAGACAGAGAGACAGTCAGGAGACAGAGGGACAGTCAGGAGACAGAGAGACAGTCATGAGACAGACAGGAGGCAGAGGGACAGTCAGGAGACAGAGGGACAGTCAGGAGACAGAGAGACAGTGAGGAGACAGAGGGACAGTCAGGAGACAGAGAGACAGTCAGGAGACAGAGGGACAGTCAGGAGACAGAGAGACAGTCAGGAGGCAGACAGGAGGCAGAGGGACAGTCAGGAGACAGTCAGGAGACAGAGAGACAGTCAGGAGACAGAGGGACAGTCAGGAGACAGTCAGGAGACAGAGGGACAGTCAGGAGACAGAGGGACAGTCAGGAGACAGAGAGACAGTCAGGAGGCAGACAGGAGACAGAGGGACAGTCAGGAGACAGAGGGACAGTCAGGAGACAGAGAGACAGTCAGGAGACAGAGGGACAATCAGGAGACAGAGAGACAGTCAGGAGACAGTCAGGAGGCAGAGGGACAGTCAGGAGACAGAGGGACAGTCAGGAGACAGAGAGACAGTCAGGAGACAGAGGGACAATCAGGAGACAGAGAGACAGTCAGGAGGCAGACAGGAGGCAGAGGGACAGTCAGGAGGCAGAGGGACAGTCAGGAGACAGAGAGACAGTCAGGAGGCAGACAGGAGACAGAGGGACAGTCAGGAGGCAGAGGGACAGTCAGGAGACAGAGGGACAGTCAGGAGACAGAGAGACAGTCAGGAGACAGAGGGACAGTCAGGAGACAGAGAGACAGTCAGGAGGCAGAGGGACAGTCAGGAGACAGAGAGACAGTCAGGAGGCAGAGGGACAGTCAGGAGACAGTCAGGAGACAGAGGGACAGTCAGGAGGCAGTCAGGAGGCAGAGGGACAGTCAGGAGACAGAGGGACAGTCAGGAGGCAGTCAGGAGGCAGAGGGACAGTCAGGAGACAGAGGGACAGTCAGGAGACAGAGAGACAGTCAGGAGGCAGACAGGAGGCAGAGGGACAGTCAGGAGGCAGAGGGACAGTCAGGAGACAGAGGGACAGTCAGGAGACAGAGAGACAGTCAGGAGGCAGACAGGAGACAGAGGGACAGTCAGGAGGCAGAGGGACAGTCAGGAGACAGAGGGACAGTCAGGAGACAGAGGGACAGTCAGGAGGCAGACAGGAGGCAGAGGGACGGTCAGGAGACAGTCAGGAGACAGAGGGACAGTCAGGAGACAGTCAGGAGACAGAGGGACAGTCAGGAGACAGTCAGGAGACAGAGGGACAATCAGGAGGCAGAGGGACAGTCAGGAGACAGTCAGGAGACAGAGGGACAGTCAGGAGACAGAGGGACAGTCAGGAGACAGTCAGGAGACAGAGGGACAGTCAGGAGACAGAGAGACAGTCAGGAGGCAGACAGGAGGCAGAGGGACGGTCAGGAGACAGTCAGGAGACAGAGGGACAATCAGGAGGCAGAGGGACAGTCAGGAGACAGTCAGGAGACAGAGGGACAATCAGGAGGCAGAGGGACAGTCAGGAGACAGTCAGGAGACAGAGGGACAGTCAGGAGACAGTCAGGAGACAGAGGGACAGTCAGGAGACAGAGGGACAGTCAGGAGACAGAGAGACAGTCAGGAGGCAGACAGGAGGCAGAGGGACGGTCAGGAGACAGTCAGGAGGCAGAGGGACAGACAGTCTCTGTCTCCACCTGCTGGACAGAACCAGCTGCTGCAACACTGAAACACCAGTGTTTAGCTTCCTGTTCTCCTCTCATTCTCTTTTCTCACCCTTCATCCTCCTCCTCTTCCTCGCTGCTCGGTACCAAGGCCACCATGATGGAGCAGTCCTTGGCTGTCATGGCAACACGGTACTGCTGAACCTGTAGCCAGGTAGAGCGAGAGAGAGAGAGAGCGAGAGCGAGAGCGAGAGCGAGAGAGAGAGAGAGAGAGAGAGAGAGAGAGAGAGAGAGAGAGAGAGAGAGAGAGAGAGAGAGAGAGAGAGAGAGAGAGAGAGAGAGAGAGAGAGAGAGAGATGCTGATATGTTTGAAGCTGACATCACAATGACATCAACAGTCTACCGGAAACTCTGAACACATAATAAAACAGAGTATCACTAGCTCCCTGGTTACCAGAGTTACCATAGCAACCAATAAAACACAGCAGGCTGTGCATTATGGGAATTATCAGCACAGCTGGAACATACTGTTGGCTGAAGCTTCCAACTGGATACCAAACAAAATATAGAAACCAGAAGATCTGTGGTTACAATAACTGGTGCAGTGTTACTGGGAGCAGAGCAGTGAGAACACTGGGAGCAGTGGGGACACTGGGAACACTGGGAGCAGTGGGGACACTGGGAACACTGGGAGCAGTGGGGACACTGGGAGCAGTGGGAGCAGTGGGAACACTAGGAGCAGTGGGAGCACTGGGAACACTGGGAGTAGTGGGAGCACTGGGAACACTGGGAGCACTGGGAGCAGTGGGGACACTGGGAGCACTGGGAGCAGACCTTGGCCACAGCGAACTCCACTGATCCGTCGTCGTCTGCTGGACATTTCTGCAGTTTCTCCAGGAAAGCCTCATCGTACGGCCCGTCCACCTGCAGACGGCTCCTGACACACACACACACACACACACACACACACACACACACACACACACAGGAAGTGACATCACAGATCATACTACATGACAGGAAGTGACAACACAGATCAAACTACATGACATCATGACAGATTGCCACAGGATGATTCAGCTCTGGAAACCTGCTGCAGACCCTTTATTTCTTTCTTTCTTTTATCTGTCAGTTTTAGTGGTTCAGTGATGATCAGAACTTTGAATACTTTATTATGTTTGTCTGTCTGTTGTTTCTAAACTGTGTCAAGATGGATGACTCTACTGCAAACCAAATCTACCTACAGGTACAAATAAAGTAACCTGAACCTGAACCTCCAGTACATGTAGTATTACTGCAGTACAGTATTTGTGTGGCGGTACTGTGCTGACTGTGTAGTACTGCGGTACTGTGCCGTGTAGTACTGCGGTACTGTGCCGTGTAGTACTGCGGTACTGTGCCGTGTAGTACTGCGGTACTGTGCCGTGTAGTACTGCAGTACCTCTCTTTGGGGAACTCCAGCAGGTGTTGCTCCACTCGGCGGTAAAGAGGGAAAAGTCCTTCGATGTCCAAACTGTCCAACATCTGAGTCTGCAGGATCCTGGACAGAACGCTGTCTGAGGGCAGAGCCTGAGGACCTGCAGGGAGACAGGCAGGGAGACAGGTGAGAGAGAGAGAGAGACAGGTGAGAGAGAGAGACAGCCAAGAGAGAGAGACAGGTGAGAGAGAGAGTGTTCTCCTCACAGGTCCAAACCCTCAAGGCCTGGAAATGATCAAACTCATTTTCCATACTTCTCCTTTATAGAAGAGAACAGACAGACAGACAGACAGACAGACAGACAGACAGACAGACAGGTGGACAGACAGACAGGCGGACAGACAGGTACTGACCGTGGCGGCTCCTCTCTCTGCTGGCCTCACAGAAGCTCCTCCCCTCTCCTCCTCTGTCCGTCCCCCCGCCTCCGTCACCCCCCCCGCCGCTCAACAGGGCGTTCACCAACACCTGAGAGAGAGAGAGAGAGAGAGAGAGAGAGAGAGAGAGAGAGACACACAGAGAGAGAGAGAGACAGATAGAGAGAGAGACACACAGAGAGAGAGAGAGATGCTGAGTCCGATGAACTGTCACTCATCTCAAAGCAATTTCAGGATCACAACAGCCAATCAACAAAGGGGGAGGGGCTTAAATGACATAACAAATCAAAACTATCAATAGATACAGAGGCCCCTCCCCCTGTCCTGATTGGCTGTTGATCACCTATATCTACTGATCCCAAAGTGAGATCAGGGACGGCCGCTCGGGCTCAGGACAGAGTTTCCTATTGATCGGTGATCGGCTGGTTTTCCTCGTCTATATCTATTGATCCCCAGGTTGAGCTGACGGCCTGATGAGTGAATCCTCACTGTGTGAAAACATGGAGGAGCATGAAGCATCCAGCTGCATTTTTGCTTATTTCTATTTGGTCAGGTCGCAGCTTATCATGAATTATGTGCTTGTTGAATAGACGAGGTTATAAATATCAGTCCTCCCATCATGCACTGCTCCGGTCTGAAACCTCTTTAACCCTCAGCTCCATCTGCAGGACTAAAGAGGATTGTTCGATACGCGATACGGGGTTCACAATTCGATACAACCGTGATACGATTTAATAAATAAAAGTTCAATGTAGGCTTAGGCCGATATTTTATAATATTGAATATCGCGATATTCATGAAATATCGCGATAAACTCCAAAACCCCCCCTCCAATAGCCTAGAAATGTGATGTGATTTAGAAGAAATAAAGGGACTCTCAATGGGACTTATCTGTTTAAATAAAGGAATGAATGAATGGATGAAACCGGTAAAAAAGTCAAAGACTACGACCAGGATGGATGAGTTTCATCATGTAATTGCCATGAACTCCGAACAGCTGGAAACAAGTGAGTTTGAGGTTCATACTAGAGGTCTTCACGGGTCTACCCGGACCCTAGGATCAGAGACCCGACCCGGGACCCGTACGGGTTCGGGTCCACGTCTTATTACGGTCGATCGAGTCCGGGGCGGGTCCCGTTCTATTACCGCGGGTCCCGGGTCTGTTTATCATTATGTGTAAAACCCGAGACGGATCCGAGAAGACCCGCGATCGGCGCCGATCACGTGACGAGACGAGAAACGCACGGAAGCGGCGTGTCTGACCTGGGATCAGATCACAAGAGCGAAACTAAGGTGAAAAAAAACGTTGAGCGGCGCCAGCGAGTCGGAGCGGAGGAAAGGATCAAGATGGAAACCTTCTTCACTGAGGGGAAAAATAAGCTAAAAGAAAGTGAATATAAAGAGGTCAAACCCAGCAGCTCCTCTTCTGTTGTAGCTGCCAGATCCATGATGGAGTCTCACTGCCATCTACTGGACAAACTGTAGAACGGCACAACTTGGCAAGTCTTTCTGTTGTTTTGATCTCCTTTTATTAGGCACCATATGTTGTATCCCACATGATAAACGTTTTTAGCAGTAGAACGGCATTTTTAGTGGCAATTTTAATTACCGGGTTTTGTCTCGGAACGAATTTCCCGGGTCCATTAGAGTTCAGGTCCGTCATTTTGGACCCGTGAAGACCTCTAGTTCATACTCCTTTAACCCTCTAGACGCCATGGCGCCCGTTCTATAGTTCACTATAGCGCCCAAAATGTACCAAAAACTGAAAATCAAGTTATCAGCTTTGTTTTATATAAACTTCAAGTTGTCATCGATGAACCGGAACCGGAAAATGTATCTGGTGACACCGAGACGTTTGATTTTCCCCGGGTTTAGTCGTCCTCCAGCTGTAGATCTTCGCTTCACCGGCTGAGCGTCCGGCTGTTAAAACCTTCTGGAAGCTGTCAGATGCTGTGAGACAGAACCTGACCCGCCGGGTGCAGTGGAAAGTTAGGAAGACGTTGTGAGTTGAAGTCTTCTGATGGAAATCTCTCGTTCTCGCTCGATAAAACGAGACAGAAGATCAGCTTCACTCACAGCGGGACCTTCCTGCTCTCACCGCCGCAGACGGACGCTGTTTCCCTGAGACAGAGGCCGAAGAGTCTGGAGGAGGACCGACCGGGTCCAGAGACTTTGATCCATATGAGTTTGTCGACTATTACTGTCTGATCTTATTACTGTGTGGGCTGAGGAGCTGGAGGTTTTCTATGGATTTTGAAAGCTCATCGATAGCCAAGATAGGAAGGATCTGTTTTGTTGTCATATTGTGAATGTTGACACTGAAGTGAGGAGACGCCCCGCATCGCCTTGCCATGTATTTGGTACCAAATTAAAGGGAAAGTTGTGGGGGGTTTTTTAAATGGAAAAAGTTGTGATTGTCAATTTCTTTTTATTTTTGAGATATAACTGTTTGTTTGGAATGAGCAAGAACATGCTGATTTAAGTGAGAATTCCCAGTGAACTGCAGCAACATTCTAGAATTCTACTGGAGCCTAAAGGGTTAAAAAGGATTCAAGAGTCTGAAATCTGGGGCCGGTTGCACAAAACACCTTAAGTTAAGATTTTCCTTAAAGTCAGAGTTAAGGTTTCCTTAAAATAAAATCGGTTGCACAAAACACCCTTAAGTCTCCTTAAGGTTTCCTTAAAATATTCACTTAAGTATTTAAGGTTTTCTCCTTATCTTGGTCTTATACTTAAGGAGTCCCTTAAAGTTAGTTAAACCGTTGCACAAAAGACCTTAGCAACCAAAGTAAGGAAAAAAACTTAAGGTACCTCTGACTCTATCTTAACCTCAACATGGCCGAGTTTATGGAGATAAATGAAGAAGTTGTCGTATTTTTTTTTTAAATTAATTTAAATTAATTTAAAATTAATTTTTGTTGCAATTTCCTCCCACATTCGTTGTTTTCTGTTTGCTGTTATTTGCGGATCAAATTTACTTTTTAGTATGAGCTTTCTTTCATTGTGTTCCTCCAGAAGTATAATCTTTTCCTCCTCTGACCAATTTGGTTTTCTTGTCTTCTTTTCTTTTTTTACTATCTATAGGCCAACTCTGTGAGGAGATAACAGGTGAGGAGATAACAGGTGAGGAGATAACAGGTGAGGAGATAACAGGTGAGGAGATAACAGGTGAGGAGATAACAGGTGAGGTGATAACAGGTGAGGAGATAACAGGTGAGGAGATAACAGGTGAGGAGATAACAGGTATCACAAGCGCAAGTGCAAGCAAACAAACGGTCTCCATGGAAACTGTAGAATTTTACCGCTGTAAAATCTCTTTCAATGCAGTAAATGCCTTAACGTTTTTCCTTAACTAAGGAAACCTTTTAAGGGATTCTGTGCAACACCCTTAAGTCCCTCAGCTAAGGAGAAATTAAGCCTTAAGTGTCATACTGAAGGAGAAAACTTAAGGTGTTTGTGCAACCGGCCCCTGGATCTCTGAACCTGCAGACAGTCCAGGTCTAGTTGAATCTGTCAAATTTCTTCTTCTCTTGCCTTTGACTGTGTTTGATGGTTTATTTCTTGTACTATATGTTCTCCTTGTTTTAGCATTTCTCACTGTTGTTTTATTGTGTTGTTATCTTTCTGCTCTCCCACAGCTGTGTAAAAACCCGGTTCACCTGGATGAAGTCGTTGAGGACGGCCTTGCTGCTCATGTGACTGTTGATCCGGTTGTTTCCGAACAGGAAGTACGGTCTGAGCTGCTGCAGCAGGGAGCTCAGGTCCAGGAAGTCCTCACTGCCCTCCTTACCGCCATATATACACTGACCGCCCTGAGAGACAGACAGGCAGAGAGACAGACAGAGAGACAGACAGGTCTCCTTATCACCGTGTATACACTGACCGCCCTGAGAGACAGACAGGCAGAGAGACAGACAGACAGACAGGCAGAGAGACAGACAGACAGGTGTGGTTGTGTCTCACCTTGAAGATCTTGAAGTTGTTCTGAGGTTCTTCTATCAGGTGTTTGATGGCAGAGAACATTCTCTGTCTGTTCCTGAAGAACAAGAGAGAAACACAGACTGAGGAGGAGGAGGAGCAGTAGTAGCAGAAGTACTAGTATCAGTAGTAGCAGTAGCAGTAGCAGTAGTAGTAATAGTAGTAGTAGTAGTAGTATTCTCACCCTGAGAACAGGTCTAGAGGACAGTACAAACTGGGTCTCTTCCACTTCGCATTGGCCACCTGTGGAGACCGACAGGTAGAGAGAGAGACAGGTAGAGAGAGAGACAGGTAGAGAGAGACAGGTAGAGAGTCAGTGTGGTTTGAAGGCTGTCAGGGACACTAAAACTCTCCACTGGAACCAGGAGGAGAAGAAACCTAAATGCTACCATTTTAATAAAAGGGCAATATAGAGTCAGATATCAGTCTGAGCTGAACTGACTCTTACCTTGTGTTGGTGCAGTGCAGTTACAGTATAGTTACAGTATAGTTGCAGTATAGTTGTAATAATAATAATAATAATAACAATAACAACAACAACAACAATAATAATACATTTTATTCGAGGGGCGGACCTTGGGTGGACCTTGGGTGTCCTGAAAGGACACCCAAGGTCGCCTTACAATGTATAAAAGAAACATACTCAAACAGGTAAAAACAGTTGTAGTTACCTTGTAGTGTTGGTGCAGTATAGTTGTAGTATAGTTGTAGTATAGTTGTAGTATAGTTGTAGTATAGTTGCAGTATAGTTGCAGTATAGTTGCAGTATAGTTGTAGTATAGTTGTAGTATAGTTGCAGTATAGTTGTAGTATAGTTGCAGTATAGTTGTATAGTTGTAGTTGTAGTTACCTTGTAGTGTTGGTGCAGTATAGTTGTAGTATAGTTGCAGTATAGTTGTATAGTTGCAGTATAGTTGTATAGTTGTAGTTGTAGTTACCTTGTAGTGTTGGTGCAGTATAGTTGCAGTATAGTTGTAGTATAGTTGTAGTATAGTTGCAGTATAGTTGCAGTATAGTTGTATAGTTGCAGTATAGTTGTATAGTTGCAGTATAGTTGTATAGTTGTAGTTGTAGTTACCTTGTAGTGTTGGTGCAGTATAGTTGCAGTATAGTTGCAGTATAGTTGTATAGTTGTAGTTGTAGTTACCTTGTAGTGTTGGTGCAGTATAGTTGCAGTATAGTTGCAGTATAGTTGTAGTATAGTTGTAGTATAGTTGTAGTATAGTTGCAGTATAGTTGTAGTATAGTTGTAGTATAGTTGTAGTATAGTTGCAGTATAGTTGTAGTATAGTTGTAGTATAGTTGTAGTATAGTTGCAGTATAGTTGCAGTATAGTTGTAGTATAGTTGCAGTATAGTTGTATAGTTGCAGTATAGTTGTATAGTTGTAGTTGTAGTTACCTTGTAGTGTTGGTGCAGTATAGTTGCAGTATAGTTGTAGTATAGTTGTAGTATAGTTGCAGTATAGTTGCAGTATAGTTGTATAGTTGCAGTATAGTTGTATAGTTGCAGTATAGTTGTATAGTTGTAGTTGTAGTTACCTTGTAGTGTTGGTGCAGTATAGTTGCAGTATAGTTGCAGTATAGTTGTATAGTTGTAGTTGTAGTTACCTTGTAGTGTTGGTGCAGTATAGTTGCAGTATAGTTGTATAGTTGTAGTTGTAGTTACCTTGTAGTGTTGGTGCAGTATAGTTGCAGTATAGTTGTAGTATAGTTGTATAGTTGCAGTATAGTTGTATAGTTGCAGTATAGTTGTATAGTTGTAGTTGTAGTTACCTTATAGTGTTGGTGCAGTATAGTTGCAGTATAGTTGTATAGTTGTAGTTGTAGTTACCTTGTAGTGTTGGTGCAGTATAGTTGCAGTATAGTTGTATAGTTGCAGTATAGTTGTATAGTTGCAGTATAGTTGCAGTATAGTTGCAGTATAGTTGTATAGTTGCAGTATAGTTGCAGTATAGTTGCAGTATAGTTGTATAGTTGCAGTATAGTTGTATAGTTGCAGTATAGTTGCAGTATAGTTGTATAGTTGCAGTATAGTTGTATAGTTGTAGTTGTAGTTACCTTGTAGTGTTGGTGCAGTATAGTTGCAGTATAGTTGCAGTATAGTTGTATAGTTGCAGTATAGTTGCAGTATAGTTGCAGTATAGTTGTATAGTTGTAGTTGTAGTTACCTTGTAGTGTTGGTGCATGCAGAAGCGACACACTTTGGTTTTGATGTCTTTGCTGACGTGTTTGGAGGACGGCAGGAAGCCACACTTGGGCTGAAAACACACACACACACACACACACACACACACACACACACACACACACACACACACACAGGTGAGAAACACACACACTTCATCAGAGAAGCCTAGCAGAACAAACTGAAGTCTGGACTGACTCATAAATCATCATCAGCTGTTTCTTCTCTGGTATGAACACCACAGAAGAAGAGACAGACAGGTCCGTCTTCAGACTTCCTCTCACTGTTGTTTCCAAGCCCTGGCTGGCCTGTGATTGGTCAGTGTGAAGCAAAAGGAACCAAATACAGAAATACAACAAAGTCGAGGGTTCATCTGTGTGTGTGTGTGTGTGTGTGTGTGTGTACCTTGATCTCGATGCACAGAGCAGGAGTGTGTGTAGTCTGGTGCATGCTGGGAGTGGTCAGGTTGGGCAGACAGAGAGCACAGCCGCTGTAGATATCCATCACTTTATCACAGCGCCAGGCTGCACACACACACACACACACACACACACACACACACACACACACACACACACACACACACAGTTAGTTTAGAGCTGGTTGGTTGCTCTGCCTGTTCTTCACTCCTGGTTCCACAGAGAACCTTCAGTAGTTCTGCTGTGATGTGAACAGGATGGAAGGTCCTACCTGGTCTCTGATGTTGAACTTTGATTGACAGCTGTCTGACAAACTCCAGAGGCAGTTTGACCACTTCCTGGAGGAGGAGGAGGAGGAGGAGGAGGAGGAGGAGGAGGAGGAGGAGGAGGAGGAGGAGGAGGAGGAGGAGGAGAAGAAGAAGAAGAAGAAGAAGAAGAAGAAGAAGACTTTAGTCCAGTTCCAGAACAAAACATTGTATTTCTGTCAGCAGGGGATTAGTGCTGTTGTCTGTCTCTACAGGCTTCTACTGGTCTCTACTGGCCTCTACTGGTCTCTACTGGCCTCTACTGGTCTCTGCAGGCTTCTACTGGTCTCTACTGGCCTCTACTGGTCTCTGCAGGCTTCTACTGCTCTCTACTGGCCTCTATTGGTCTCTAAAGGCTTCTACTGCTCTCTACTGGCCTCTACTGCTCTCTGCTGGCCTTTACTGGCTTCTACTGGTCTCTACTGGTCTCTACTGGTCTCAGAGGAAGGTGTTTCTTGTTGTTTTGCTCAGACTCACTCAGTTTAAACTCCACAGGCTTTTTGCTTTGTGTTGCCAGGAAACAGTGAAAGACTTTTGAGCCCGTTGCTCAATGAGTTGCCCGTTGCTGGGAAAGTTGCCCAGCTACACTGACTGAAACACATCAGTATTCCACCAGTCAGCTGCTGCTGCTGCCAAACTCATTGTTCAGCTGATTTGATCAGTTTATTATGGAGGTGACCCTGAACAGAGAGACTCAGACCCTTTCCACCTGATTCAGATATTCACTGAAATGTTTTCCTCCCAGCAGCTTGCAGCAGCAGTCTGTGGGAAGGCTTTGTACCACAAGGTGGCGCCAGATCATCTGATTACAAATCAATAGACTGGAGCAGACTGGAGCAGACTAGTGGATGTGAAACAGCACTCTGTTGTTCAGATCGCCTTCACCGGCCAACGACAGATGACTCATCTGGTTTGATTCTCAATATTTGCAAGTTAAACGATCAGAGGCACTGAGCAGGCAGTCTGATCAGACCGCTGTGACACAGGTGGATTCATTATGACAGACAGGTGGATTCATTATGACAGACAGGTGGATTCATTATGACAGACAGGTGGATTCATTATGACAGACAGGTGGATTCATTATGACAGACAGGTGGATTCATTATGACAGACAGGTGTTATGAGTCATGATGCTGTCGTCTTACTCCGCTGTGGACGAACTTCTCTCCCAGCAGGCTGCTCATCACACTGGAGCTGAAGTCAACGATGTTCTGGATCTGTCTGAAGGCCTGCTCAGGAGTCTGAGAGACAGACAGGCAGACAGAGAGAGAGACAGGCAGGCAGACAGAGAGACAGACAGAGAGACAGGCAGGCAGACAGAGAGAGACAGACAGACAGACAGACAGACAGACAGACAGGTTATGAGTTTGGAGTTAAAGGGGAATGCTCCTCCTGTCCCTCAGCTCAGTTCAGTCAGTTTCTGTTTCCTGAAGTCAGATCACAGGTCAGCAGTGACTGTGGATCCAGAAGACGCCGAGTCGTCACAAAACGTTTATATTTCAGTGTCGCTAACAAGCTAGGAACCAGAATTTAAAGCTCATTTGGGTTCAGGAATTCACACGGAAACCTCATGGGTCGACAGTCAGAGACCCATTCAGCGGGTTATCTGATGTTTGATGTATTTGACGTCTTTGACATGTTTGACATGATGCAGCCGTGCATTAGGGGAAAAAACAACAAAGGTCAAATTCTCAAGTTGTTCCCGTGGTCGGTCTAGAGCTGCAACTAATGATTATTTTCATTATCAATTAATCTATTAATAATTGTTCTGATTAATCATTTCATATATACAATGTCTAAAATAAAGACAGATGTCCGTCTCGGTTCAGAGTCCAAAGTGACTCTTCAGGTTTCTCCCTCAGTCTGAGCAGCAGACAGAAACACAAAGGATTCATTTAATAAAGAGATGAAACAGAAAAGCAGCAAATCTGAGAAGCTGGAACCAGAAAATGTTTGGTATTTTTATTTGATAAATGACTAAAACGATTACTTTTTAGAGAACAACCTACAATTTCCTAAATTTCAAGGTCACTGTTTACTCCTATTTGAAATTATCCAAACAGGAGTAAAAGAGCAGTTTTTTAAGCATATTTCACGAGTTACATATATTCTGAAGCACAGTTTAAAAAACTTTAATGAGATATTTGAAAAAGAACACTGATCAAAATTAGAGAACACTTTCAGATACCTCCCAGTTAGTGGTGTTAATCTGACACCTGGTGCTTATTTCCTTCATTATCTGACAAACCCTATTTAACTGGCAGCCTAACTTTCCAGTTTTCACTGACTTTGCAAGATGGTGAGCCGTTCTAAAGTGACTGAAACCCTCCGGCAGCAGGTTGTCCAGGTGAAGGCCAAAGGGATGACCCTTTCAGCCATAGCAAGAGAAGTTGGTCGTTCCAAATCTGTGATTTCTAGAATATCGCGTCTTCACAACATCACAAACTCATTCAAGTCCCCCAAGAAGGCTGGTCGTCCACGAAAGACAAATGCAAGAGAGGACAGGATAATGCGGAGAATCTCAATGGGCAATCGGTTCAACACCGCAGCTGGAATTGCTCGTCAGTTCAGCGCTGAACGGGATGGATCTGTCTCGTCATACAGTGTCTCGACGTTTAACAGAATTTGGACTGAAAGCCCGCACTGCAGTGACCAAACCTCTCATCAGCAGAAGGAATCAAAAGGCTAGACTAACCTTTGCTGAGGAACATGTTGTGTGGACAGAGGAGAACTGGTCCAAAGTTCACTTTAGTGATGAAAGCAAGTTTAATTTATTTGGGTCCGATGGGAAACATTATGTTCGTCGTCAAACTGGGGAAAGACTGAACCCAAAGTGTGTAAAGACGTCAGTGACAGGTGCAGGAGGAAGTGTCGTGGTCTGGGGAATGTTTTCTGCAGCAGGAGTTGGGCCTCTTCTACAGCTACATGGCAGAGTGAATGCAAATGTTCATCAGAACCGTCTTCGACAACACGCGGTTCCTGCCCTGCGTTCATCACCCGATCAGCCAGCGATTCTCATGCAGGACAATGCCCCCTGTCACACAGCAACACGGGTAAAGCAGTTCCTTGAAGCTGAAAACATTGAAATAATGAAATGGCCAGCCCAGAGTCCTGATCTAAACCCAATAGAAAACCTCTGGAAAATCTTTGGCGACAAAGTTATGGCTAAGAAACCCACTACAGCCACTGAACTGTGGAAGAGACTGGAAGAAGAGTGGACCAAAATCACATCAGAGCAGTGTGAGAGACTGGTGATGTCCTGTGGCAAGTCATTCAAAGCAAGGGCCTGTACACTTCCTACTAATTGTTGACTGTTGTAACCTTCAGAAATTTTAGTTGTAATCTTTCTCCGTGCTACAGTCATTGCTGTTCTCTAATTTTGATCATTGTGTTTTTCGCAAAATAAAGGTTTTTTGTTGAAGTGCCTTGGTTATTTTGTAAAACACTGTTCTAGTAGCATGGTATAGCCTCAACAAAAAATCCTTCAAATTTTGAGCAATGAAGATTACATTATTTATGAAAAAATCAAGTGTTCATAAATTGTTCTCTAATTTTGATCACCACTGTATATTTAATATAATTGATTCATTTTCTGTCAATCGACTAATCGATTGGGTTAGGGTTAATCGTCTAGTCGTTTCAGCGCTAAAGGCAAAAAACTTTATTTCTCCTTTCATTTACACGACTTCTTGTTCAGAGGCTTCACAGCTTCACATGCTGATGACTCACAGCGCCGCCTCAGCGTCACATGACCCTGTTTCACACACAAGTCGAATCTATTTGTGGTGGTTGGTGGGTTGGGGGGGGGTTTATACTTGTATTATGTTATATTGTAAATATATAGGCTATTATCAATAACGATCCGGTTGGGAAACCGGTTTGAGCCGCTGGAGGAGTTGAACAAGCGCTCCTGTCCCTGTATAATAATTAGAATAAACTCATCCTTCATTTTTGCGCTCTCTGGCTGACACTCCTTAAAAAACATATTCATCAGTTCTAAGGATAATAAAACTAAGGATAAATGTGTTGATAAAGGGCGGGGTGGGGGGGCTTTAAATCAGGATGTAGCGGTGCAGAAGGCTCAGTGGGTCGATGACTCTCTCGGACCCGAGTGGTCGGTGCTGATATCGCGGCGGGTCGCGTTTTCCAATCAAATCTAGAACAGAGGAATCCCCCTGGCGGCGTGAGAGGCTCCGCCCACTGACTCCACACGAGCGGAGCTGTGATACGGTTGTTCTGAACCGATCGGGTATCGATATCAGTATCGGCCCATACCAGACTGAACCTGGTCCTCTGCAGCCCGAAGCCGAGCTGCAGCTCTGGGAGCTTCACCGTGAACACAACAGACACAACAGACACAATAGACACCACAGACTGACAGTCTGACAGCAAACTGGAACAGTCAACATGGAGCTGAAACAATCTGAAAAAAATCTAATTGACAGAAAGTTGCGACTGTGATTTAAACTGCGATTCATATCATGACAAGTTTCTCTTGTCCTAAATGTTTTAGAACTTTAAAATTGTTTAGAGAAAAGTGATTTAGTTCAAAACTAGATGTGAGTGAGCAGGTTTACTGAGTTTGAGTCTGAAGGTTTTGACTCTAAAACTCCTTGTTCACAAATCCAGTTTGGACCAAACTCTTTGAAGAAACTAACTGCAGACTGAGATTTGGAAATTGCAGAAGTTCATATTGTGATTTTGATTTTTTTTTTTTTACATTAATTGTTCAGCTCCAACGGAAAGACAGATGAAACTTTACAACGAGCAAACAGCAGCCGGCTGAAGAGGCTCGGTGTGGAATGTGAAGTACTAGTATCAGTACTCGGTATCGGTGAGTACCCAAAGTAATATGACTTGTACTCGGTCTGATGAACTCCTAGTTTTGGCCACTAAAGTTTATAATAATTCACTTTATTGTTCTGCTGTGTGGCGGCAGACAAAGACGGTGCTTTACCACATGAAATAGTTCAGATAGTTTAAATAGTTTATTATCTGTGTGTTCAGGTGCAGAGAGCTGCACACACACACACACACACACACACACACACACACACACACACACACACACACACACACACACACACACACACACACACACACACACACACCCACACACACCCCACACACACACACACACACACACACACACACACACACCGTACCTGCGGAGCGTTCTCGGAGTCCTCTGCTGGGTACTTGAGCAGCCGGAGAACCCTGGAGTGCTGCGAGAACAGAAGACAGAACCTGGTCAGTGTCGGGTCAGACCGCCCCCCTGTGACCTCATGAGGAAAACACATGACAGTCCCACTCCTTAAACAGCAGGTGAGGCGGAACCTGAACGGAGAACAGGTGTTCTCATTAGAACATTTCGAACACAGCGGGCCGGTTCTTGACTCTGACCCGGCAGACAGAGCGGGCCGGTCCCATGTGAGCTCGTCAGCCGGTTACACAACAACAACAAGACCAGACCGGTCCTCCAGAGGCATTCCATCTGCACTGCGTGTCACTGAGCCGCTTCATCAACACCATCAACACAACCCCACCTGACATGGGCCAATATATAGATATTATATCAATATCGTGATATGAGACTAGATATCGTCTTAGATGTTGGATATGGTAATATGGTGATATGGCATAAGTGTGTTTTCCTGGTTTTAAAGGCTGCATTACAGTAAAGTGATGTCATTTCCTGAACTTACCAGACTGTTCTAGCTGTTCTGTTATTTGTCTTTACCCACTTAGTCATTATATCCACATTACTGATGATTATTTATCAAAAATCTCATTGTGTAAATATTTTGTGAAAGCACCAGTAGTCATCCCTACAATATTGTCGCAATATCGATATCGAGGTATTTGGTCAAAAATATTGTGATATTTGATTTTGACGTGATGTTTTGATAAAGTTTTCTTATTGGCTTTTTACTCGCGAAGCTTTTATTGCACTTTCAGTAACGCGGGGGGGGAATTTACCCTAAAAACTCTGATAAAATGAGGTATGGTAGGAATATGATTTGAATATGTCTGTTTTGTTTGACACCACACCGAACGTGGCGTGATGTGGCGTGATGTGGCGTGATGTGGCGTGATGTGGCGTGATGTGGCGTGTGAGGCGTGATGTGGCGTGATGTGGCGTGATGTGGCGTGATGTGGCGTGTGAGGCGTGATGTGGCGTGATGTGGCGTGATGTGGCGTGTGAGGCGTGATGTGGCGTGATGTGGCGTGATGTGGCGTGATGTGGCGTGTGAGGCGTGTGAGGCGTGATGTGGTGTGATGTGGCGTGTGAGGCGTGATGTGGCGTGATGTGGCGTGATGTGGCGTGATGTGGCGTGATGTGGCGTGATGTGGCGTGATGTGGCGTGATGTGGCGTGATGTGGTGTGTGAGGCGATCCGGTTGGGAAACCGGTTTCAGCCGCTGGAGGAGTTGAACAAGCGCTCCTGTCCCGCTCCCCGGTGGCAGCCTGCCGGGCGGAGGGGCGGAGGGGCGGAGGGGCGGTGCTGCGTCCGGACCGGCTGGAGCAGGTCCCGGTCCCGGTCCCGGTCCGGCTGAAGGACGGACGCTCGTCTCTCTCCGCCTCTTCCCCCCGGCAGGCCGGTCGGTCCAACATCGCTCCATCAGAGTGCGTCAGGTGAGGAGGCTCCATCGGGTTTCGGGGTGAGGAGGCTCCATCGGGTTTCGGGGTGAGGAGGCTCCATCGGGTTTCGGGGTGAGGAGGCTCCATCGGGTTTCGGGGTGAGGAGGCTCCATCGGGTTTCGGGGTGAGGAGGCTCCATCGGGTTTCGGGGTGAGGAGGCTCCATCGGGTTTCGGGGTAAACCGGCTCCCTGGCTCGTGTCTCCAGGCGGTTCAGATGTCAGCAGCTCATCTTCACGGTTTTCCCTCACAGCAGCCGGAGGTTTTAAAGTCAGATTTCTGTCCACCTGCTCAGCACCCAGAAACGATCCGATCACAACGTTTCCATCTCCGGTCCACTTCCCACTTTCAGTCGTGGAGTCGGCCGGTTCAGCAGCTACACACCCGGCTGTCCTGTGTGTGTGTGTGTGTGTGTGTGTGTGTGTGTGTGTGTGTGTGTGTGTGTGTGTGTGTGTGCTGCTCATTGCTCAACTCAACCCAGAATCGCAGCCTCGGGGCGATCGGTTCCCCTGACGTCCCCGCTGGATCTCGGAGGAGGTTCGGTCTCCTCTCCGGCGGTCCTGAGGCTCCTCGGACACCTCCGCCTCCGCCTTTCCTTATCGTTCTAACACTTGGACCGTCTCACGGCCTCAGCTCTCCCTCCCTGTCCTTTAACAGCAGACCAGCCATCCTGTCTTCTGTCCTGTCATTTCTATCACTACTGCCATCGCCCTTCTTCAGCCGGTCCTGACCTGATCCATGTTCCCTGCATTCACACACAGTCAGTCAAGCCTGGCACTTGTCTAACAAGACTTTTATCCTCAATGATTTCATCTCATCTGGACTTCTATTTCTGACTGAGACCTGCTCAGACCAGGGGTCAGTTGCATAAAGCTAGTTTAAGACTAGTCTAAGCCTTAGACTGGTCTTAGATTCTCAGGTCGGACTAGGCTGACTAAGACTGTCTGTTACATATTACGACAGACTTATTTTGAGGTAGGAAAGTTATCCCCTCCCCCCTGGATAATCTTGTTGTTGTGGCAAAAAGATGTTAAAAGATGTTAAAAGATGTTAAAAGATGGCAAATCTTTGGTTTTTGGAAAGAGCCTGAAGAAGAGAGAGAGTCTTTAGAGACAGAAACAAACTGTTAGAGGTCTACAGCGATCAAGTAGTAGGAACAGGTAAATATAAGAGTCTACAGCAAGTTTGACTTAAGGTCACATTGAAGTCTGAGACTCGGTCTGTCTCAGTGCAGCTGGGGACTGCCTCCTGAGCTTTGCCCTGACTCATTTTCTGAATTGCCCAAGAACTCCTGGTGGTGGAGGGATCCTGCTGTTATTTCTAAAAAACCTTTTTAACTGTAATCCTGTCACTGTTGATAACTTTAACAGTTTTGAGCTGTGTGTGATTCCCCTGTTCGCTTCGTGATTATTTACTGAACCCCCACGCAGAGTAATGGCTGCCTGACTGACTTTTCTGACTTCTTATCTTCTGTTGGTCTCAAACAGGACAAGCACATTATTGTGGGTGAATGTAATTATACATACTGATGCTCCGGTCGACCCTTTTGAGACAGAGGGTTGTGCATAATACTTTGCGGGTTCAGAAGCGATTTGTGGGCGACAGAAAAGTTGATATACTTTGTCTAAAACATTATATTTAAGCTCTCAGGTTTTGGTTTATTGCCGAGGAACCTGGAGGCTCGGCGTGGTGACATTAGCTGCTGTGACTCCCAGTTTTGTGAAAACGGATCGGACTTTACTGGAACTTTTACGGAGGCTTTGACATGACACCGAGGCCGATGACAGTCCGTGTGAGTCTGAGCCAAGCAGCAGCGGTCTGAAGGCGAGGCTAGCTGAAGGTCTGGGACTTCAGCCTCTCTCTCCGGGGCTTCAGCCTCTCTCTCCGGGGCTTCACCGGCTCACACACCGACAGTCCTGCCGGTAAGTGTCTCACTTCCATTTGTCATCCGTGACAGTGTTTTGTCTGCAGAGTGTTTCTACATTAACTCGTAAATTTGTGGGGAATACTCTAAACTCCTAACAGCTAGCTAGTAAGCCAGCTCAGCTAGTAAACACAAGCTAACAGTTACACTGAAATCAAGACAGATGACATTTCACTCTGCACCCGTTAGCAAACTTTGCTGCGATTCAGTCAGAAGTTCCTGTCAGCAGCGACAGAGAGCTAAAGCTAAAGCACCGTCAGTGTGAGCCTGTCTGTCCTGTTTGTTGAAGCTAACAGGATTTACACTCTAACGGCTCCTGTTAGCTTAGCCTAGCCTAGCCTAGCCTAGCTGACTCACCTGTATGTGAGAAACCACCAGGCTCTTGTTTCCCTCTCCGTGATACTTCCAGTCATTCTCGTCCATTTTATCCAGTTCCATAACAACAGAGAGGACGAGCTGAACTCCGCGACCAGCCGGGAACTCCGACAAAACACGGCAACATACAAGTAGTGCGACTACTACTTGTACGACTACTAGTTCAGTATTCAGAAGTACTACGGGACCGATGGCAGCCCAACAGTCTCTGCTGCCGCTGGCTGAGCAGGCAGTGTCAAGCTACCAGAATGAAACATAAGACTTCCGATTTTAAACTTCAAAATAAAAGCATTTGTTTTTGGCACAGAATTTGAATATAGTGGAGTAATATAGAAGTTACAATAAAAAATGGCATTTAAGCCTCTGCAATAGAGGTAATTTAAGCAACTGTTTTAGATTAATGTAGTGCAATATAAGTGATGAATATTTAGGTATTGTAAGTGCTCCCATTGTAATGTACCCCCTTTATGTTGTTGTTTTTTTTTTTTTTAATTATTGTCATTACTATTATTATTTTACCAATTATGTAATGGGAGTTAAAAAAAAAATATTTCCATTCTATGTTTGTTCATCAATATGTATGTGTTTATATCATGTATATGTTTATTTTTATTATATTTGATATTTGTAAGTATGCATACATAATGGGGTTTTTTTGTTTTCACTTATATAAAATGTTGAAAACTCAGTAAACATATTGTTGGGAAAAAATGGCATTTAAGAAGGAATGTGTGGTAAATTAATTACAAATACTGTTTGTTTGGGTTTTTTTTAGCAAAATGTCCTTTTCACAGCCAGAAAAGCCGGAAAGGCCTATATGTAGGATGCCATACGAAATTCTGAAACGCAAAAATATACCAGACAACTTTACTCCACTATGAATATACATTTTAACCCAGTCTAATGGTAAATTGTATGTTTCTAAAGGACACAATGTTAGGTCCGTCAAAATAACCCACCCACTCCATATTTACTGTAATTATTCCACTGCTACACTTCACTACTACAAAATGTGTGCTTTTATTTTTTAAGACAGAGGATCTTACTTCCGGTAATACTCTGATTAACTCGGTCTAACTTGATACCATTCTCTGATTGATAGCGTGACAGACCGCTCCCTGATGCCGCTATGCAAGGATGTCCCGCCTACTCCGCGCTGATTGGACGGAGGGAGGTTAGGTAGGAACAGGATTGGCCAGGTGGGAATGACGTAGAAAAAGGTAATTCCACGTCTTGATCCATGACGGGATGCAGAAAGAATCCAACAGTGGAAATGTACAGTAGACGAGTCAGTCATGTGTGAGCCGACATTTACATAAAGACTTAAAGGAAAAATACAATTGTTACCACTGTTATTGTTAGCAGCAGTAGTCACAGTGTAGTCACGGTACTAATAATAGTAGCAGTAGCAGTGGTAGAAGTAGTATAGTCAGTGGTGGAAAGTAACTAAGTACATTTACTCAAGTACTGTACTTCAGTACAATTTTGAGGTACTTGTACTTGTGTATTTCCATTTTATGCTACTTTGTACTTATACTCCACTAGATTTTAGAGGGAAATATTGTACTTTTTACTCCATTACATTTATTTCACAGCTATAGTTACTAGTTACTTTTCAGATCAATATTTTATATTTAAAACATTTGATAATCTTTATAAAATAACTATAAAATAGCATTGTTATAGATTAGACTACCCAAAAGTATAGCTACATTGTTAAGATTAGCTTCACTCTGACAACTTTAAAATGCTGCTTACATGTACATGTATGTCAATAAATCAGTATTAATATTCCAATCATTTATGAAAAATATAACTCTCTAAATGGGGACAGTTTGCATAATGAGTAAGTTTACTTTGATACTCTAAGTACATTTTTCTGCCAATACTTATGTACTTTTACTTAAGTAAGATTTTGAATGCAGGACTTTTACTTGTAATGGAGTATCTTTATATTGTTGTATTGCTACTTTTACTGAAGTAAAAGATCTCAGTACTTCTTCCTCCACTGAGTATAGTTGTTGTAATTGTAGCAGTAGCAGTATTAGTAGTAGCAGTAGTACTAGCAGTAGTAGTTGTTGTAGTGGTAGTAGTACTGGTATGTTTTATCTTGTTTCTCTGAGTAAAACTAACAGCAGTCTGGTGATTGACAGCTGAAGAATCTGTTGGTTTCCATTGGTGCAGCTGATCCGTTACCATGGAAACCAATTACATTCCTGCAGCCACAATGACGTCACTGACGGTACTAACTTCAGCATCCACTTTAATGTTCAAGTAAACGGAGTTGTCAGTAAGCATCTATTCATAGTATTCCCATGATGTCACATGCATTTCCTACTAATAAGGCACTTTACATATCCACCTGTTCAGTTATAACAATCACGTGTTATTTTCCTGTCTAGATGGCCGTGTGATGATGTAACAGAACAGTATTCAACAGGTGAAGTCTCAAAAGCGGCAAAACACAACCGATCGCCTTCCGTGTATTTTGTTCCGAACAGGGAGCCGTACAGCTCTCAGTCCAGCGTTCTGATTGGTCAGACTGTCAGTCCGAGTCAATGAGCGGGCTGGATAACACTCATTAACCTTAAAATTCACTGCTGTTTACTGGTAAATATTTAGCATATTTTACTCTTTAAGTTACTGTTAGTTATTATCTGAAATGAAGTTATGAAACAGCGCAAACGTCCATTTCATGAAGTCTGGACTGACGGTAGATTCTGTGTTTTGCTCAGCTAGCTAACTTCACATTCACTTTACAGCTAGCCAGCTAACGATACTGTAGCTAACAGCTAACGCTAACTGTGCCAGGAGTGAAGCAGAGTGGCAGAATGAAGAGGTTTGGTAGGAAATGAAGAGGTGAGGAAGAAGTGACCCGGCTTGTTTTGAAGTTAGCTGCCGTGCTAGCTCGGTTAGCATGCATGGTGATGCAGGTTAGCAGGACGCTGAAGTTTGCTGCTCATTCTCCTGCACCATGTTCAGGGTCATAATACATTAACGATACACAGTGGTGGAAAGGAAGTACATTTACATTTACTCGAGTACTGTATTTAAGTACAATTTTGAGATACTTGTACTTTACTTGAGTATTTCCATTTGATGCTACTTTATACTTCCACTCCACTACATTTCAGAGGGAAATATTGTACTTTCTACTCCACTACATTTATTTGACAGCTTTAGTTACTTTTCAGATGGAGATTTGACACAATGGATAATATAACAAGCTTTTAAAATACAACACATTGTTAAAGATGAAACCAGTGGTTTCCAACCTTTTTGGCTTTTGACGTCTTACAAAAAGCAGTGTGTAGTCGGGTCACATTTCAGATGTCTATGAGTTGTTAACAGCTCCACCAAATAGTGATTTTTCCCTCTAAACCTCACATGGTTTCATTTCAATAAATGTTCAAATGATCCAATATTTCAGCAAAAATCAAAGATTAGAGAAAAAGTCCAAAAACTGAAAACAGATTTGTGTATCAGAACTTTGTTTTTTCTTCTTTCCTCTCCCATTAATCATCTCACGACCCCTCAGATTTATCCGGTGACCCTTTGGAGGGGCCCGACCCCTGGGTCGGGAACCACCGGACTAAACTAGCTAACTGTATATAAAGTAGTTCAAACTAGCTCCACCTCCAGCAGCTACAACAGTAACATGCTGCTTACACACTGATGCTTCAGTATTAATAATCTAATGATGTCATATATAATAAAATATCAGTCAGAGGGACCAAACCACTACTTTTACTTTAATACTTTAACTACATTTTGCTGCTAATACTTATGTACTTTTACTTGAGTAGGATTTTTCATGCAGGACTTTTACTTGTAATGTAGTATTTTTACATTGCTGTACTGGTACTTTTACTGAAGTAAAGGATCAGAGTACTTCTTCCACCACTGACGACACAGTAAAAGTTCTCATATTATAGGTTTTCGATGTTCTGTTATATTGTCTGTAACGCCCCAGTGTCAGATTGTTGAGATGCGTTGGTATTCAGGAAGTAGGGCCGTATCAAACAGGCAGGAAGTGCAGTCTTACTTTGCTCATCTCATGTTGACCACATAGACTAACACTCTGCTGACATGGAAGCCCACATGGAGCAGGCAGAAGTCACATGATCCACTTCAGAGAAACACACCGGCGGGCCAAACAGAGTTCCTACATCCTGACCTGTGATCCTGATCACAGCCAGTGATTCTGACAGTTGTCAAATAAACTGACAAACTGTTTGGGTCCAGGGGCCAGTTGCATAAAGCTAGTTTAAGACTAGTCTAAGCCTTAGACTGGTCTTAGGTTCTCAGGTTGGACTAGTCTAATTAAGACTGTCTGTTACATATTACGACTGACTTATTTTGAGGTAGGAAAGTTATCCACCTTCCCCCCGGCTAATCTTGAGTTAATAACTTTGACGTTTAAATACTGAAGCTGTTTCATAAAAGATGACAAATCTCTGGTGTTTGGAAAGAGCCTGAAGAAGAGAGAGAGTCTTTAGAGACAGAAAGAAACCATTAGAGATCTACAACAACCAAGAAGTAGCAGGAACAGGTAAATATACTGTAGGTGTCTAAAGCAAGTTAAGGCCACATTTAAGTCTAAGACTAGGTCTATCTTTATGCAACTGGCCCCAGAACATAATTATTAAAAAGTCGAGGTTCTGTCTGAGGTTCTCTGGTAGAGAACGTTTGTATTTTTCCAAGAATTCTAATAAAGGAAGCAGTGAACACTCAAAATATATAAAGGAAACCTTCTGCTCCTTTGGAAATAGAACTTTCATTTTACATTGTAGTCATTTTATTTGACTCCACTGATCTCAGCAGCAGAATAAACTTCCTGGATCAGCAACATTACAAGCGACCAACAGAAAGGAGGTCAAAGGTCAGAGCCGCCACAGCACGTCACCTCCCTCACCTGTCTGTCGTCTTCCTCCCAGATCTTCCTCTCCCTCGTCCGCACCATGGCCTGCCCCCCCACCAAGCGCCTCAGAGGCCCGAACCGGGAAGTAGTCGCGGCGTTTAACGACCCGTTCGGAGACGAGGAAGACTTCACGCAGGACGACCTGGACGAGATCGACATCATTGCCTCGCAGGCCGCCGCGGCGGGCGGCTCGGCCCGGCCGGGACCCGACAGACCCGACGGACCCGAGAGACCCCTCCCGTCGCTCAGAGCCCGCGGGCACGGCGGCGGCAGAGGGGCTTCTGGGATAGCGAGCAGACAGAGCGTCGGTGAGTTCAGCCTCGTCGCGGCGGCGGCTGATATGAGAGAGAACGACTCAAAACCGGAGTCAGAGGTCTGGCAGCTTCGGCTCCGTCCGCCTGGTCCAACAGACTGAGAAATCCAACGCACCAAGCAGCTTTGATTTCTGTCAAATTTCACCTTTTAGAATCGATTTGTCCGCTGAGCTGAACTGAACTGAACTGAACTACAAACTGCTCGGTGTGTTGGAGTTTTGCTGAACTGAAGAGTAGCTTCAGTTCAGCAGGTCAGACTGAGGAAGAAACCTGAAGAATCACTTTGAACTGTGATGGACGTGTGTCTTTATTTTAGATATTTTACAGACTAAATGATTAATTGGTAATGAAAATAATCATTAGTTCCAGCTAGGGCTGAACGATTTTGAAAAAATATCTAATTGCGATTATTTTGACTGATATTGCAATTGCGATATGATTTGCGATATTAGAGGGAATGATAATTTTTACATCATTATTCTCATTTTCATTGAAAAACGTATTAAAATGATTATGGTGTGATTTTTGCGGGGATCTGTACCAAACAAAGATGTTTTCTTCAGTCTGTAGAATATGATGTGTAGGCCAGGACATCTCTGCAGCACCACAATATTTACTTTAAAATGATATTTTGACACATTTCACCTTTAACAAATATTGCGCCTCCTGTGATTTGAAAACTGCAGTCGGCCATATTGAGATTTCAATAAAATTTAGATTAATTGTTCAGCCGTAGTTCCAGCCCAAGAAATGATAGTAATGTCTCTACCGGTCCTGAACAGGCTCACAGACTCCTGATGCAGATTATTATTATTATTATTATGATTCTTATGTTTTCTGTCTCCAGGTAATGGACAGCAGCTCAGGTCGGACTACAGCCTGCTGGAGGCTCAGCATGCAGAGCTGAAGAGGAAGGTGAGGCTGCCGGGGGGGGGGGGGGCGGGGGAGACATCCAGTCACACTGCTGGAAGGAGTTTGGATACAAACCTAACAGCTGTGTGTGTGTGTGTGTGTGTGTGTGTGTGTGTGTGTGTGTGTGTGTGTGTGTGTGTGTGTGTGTGTGCAGCTGCAGCAGGTGGAGGAGCAGATGGTGCTGAGGAGCGGGGAGATCCGGGTGCTGCGGGACTCTCTGCAGGCGGCGCAGCAGGAGAAGGAGGCGCAGAGACAGGCGCGCCTCCTGCTGCAGGCAGACAGGCAGAGGGAGCAGAGCGACAGGGAGAAGGAGCTGAGCAGGAAGGTAGGAGGATCCAAGATGGCTTCCCTCCCTCCTGTCTGTCTGGACCGCTTCAGTCTGTTCACATAAAACACATTATCAGCTGTGAGGAGCTGGAGAAGACTCACTGACAGACAGACAGACAACAGACAGACAACAGACAGAGAGACAGACAACTGAGAGACAGACAGACAGACAGACAACAGAGAGACAGACAGACAGACAGACAGACAGACAACAGAGAGACAGACAGACAGACAGACAACAGAGAGACAGACAGACAGACAGACAGACAACAGAGAGACAGACAGACAGACAGACAGACAGACAACAGAGAGACAGACAGACAGACAAACAGAGAGACAGACAGACAACAGAGAGACAACAGACAGACAGACAACAGACAGAGAGACAACAGACAGAGAGACAACAGACAGACAGACAGACAGAGAGACAGACAACAGACAGACAGACAACAGACAGAGAGACAACAGACAGAGAGACAACAGACAGAGAGACAACAGACAGAGAGACAACAGACAGACAGACAGACAACAGACAGACAGACAACAGAGAGACAACAGACAGACAGACAGACAACAGACAGACAGACAACAGAGAGACAACAGACAGACAGACAGACAACAGACAGAGAGACAACAGACAGAGAGACAAGAGGGAAGAGTCACTTTGATAGACTTTTTATGCACTGATGCTCCCAGCAGTAGTGAAGCAGAAGTGTGTCAGACAGCTCTGGTGGCAGTATGAACTGTTCCAACCAGTCAGCAAAGCAGAATCCTCCAGGTCCATCGGTCTCATTTCTTGCGGCTGAGACCCGGGACAGGGACGCTCTGCGGCGTCCGTTATAATCGGCTGAAGCCGCTTCACGCGGCTCTTCTCTATTTTTGTGCGTCTGGTCTGTCTTCCCCTCTACGCCCGGCTACACGCCGCTCAAACAGGTAAAAACTCCACAGAACTGTGTAAACAACGAGTACAATCTGTTTAAAAATGATTAAAATAAATACCTCATTGTACCAGAGGCCATGTGACACAGCAGAGTGACCTGTGGGTGTTTTTACATTGCACATTAAAATAAATCAATCAAATCAATGTGTATCCATGATCCTGTAGTTAAAACCATCTAGTTAATTAATTCAGTACCAGTTAAGATCGCCTACACTTCCAAACCTGCAGAACCAGCTGCATTAGGCTGTCACCTGGCAGAACTCAAAAAACAGTGAATCCCATCATCTATGTGGCAGCAACAAGCTACAAAGAGTCTGTGTAGCAGGTAAAACCCTCCGCCCCTCGCGTCCCTGTCCCGTGTGTCTCAGCCGTTACAGCTACGACCCATCATGACAGAGCAGCTGTGTGACGCTGTGCTGTGTGTTGTGTCATGTTGTGTGTGTGTTGTGTGTGTGTGTGTGTGTGTGTGTGTGTGTGTGTGTGCAGGTCCAGTCTCTGCAGTCAGAGCTTCACTTTAAGGAAGCAGAGATCAACGAGATGAAGACGAAGCTGCACAGCGCAGACAGAGGCAGCAGGACGGCGTCTCCTCTGCCCAGAAACAGGTTGGTGCTCGTTCCTGAGCCTCCAGGAGAGCTGAGGCCTCTGTGATGTCTGACCTGACCGGTGTCACGTCTTCTCCCAACACCACACCATGAAACTCTGAGTGTGGTAACGCTGAGTGTGGTAACGCTGATAGCTAGCCTTAGCTTTGGCTTTAAAGAGAGATGTGTCACTCCTCATTCTATTCAAATCAATGTTCCTGGACGGTCTGAGCGGCGGCCATCTTGCTGTGACCCGTTGGACTAGCTTCTGTATAAAGCGACTCGCAGCAAGTCACTGAGCTGAGAGGTTTGACAGCAAGAACCAAAGCAGCTTCTCTGTCTCCTTGCTGCCATGGTTAGCTAACATGCTAATGCTAACATGCTAATGTTGACTAGAAGAGCTAGAGAGAGAAGTCCAGTCTGTGATGAAGCTACGTTAGCCTCGTCGCTAACGTTAGCTTCCGGTTGAGTTTTGACAGTTTGCTAACAGACTCATCTGCTCAATTCTCACAGTGAGACAGACTGTACAGCCTTAATGTCCAGACTGTGTTGTCGCCATAGCAACCAACACTTAAAATTCCATAGTCGCCCTTTTATGCTGCAGCAGCCAAATTCCATGACAAACAGTGGAAGAACTGTTCTGGTTCTGTCCATTCAGGTTCTGTGGTTTGAATACAATTTCTGTGACTCTGCTGAGGTCAGCAGTAGAATCAGCTTCAGATTCTAAATCAGCAACATTAGGTCAAAGGTCAGAGGTCACAGCACCCAGACAATATTTGAAACAAATACTCCTGTGATCCTGGAATGCTCACAGATGATTGACACATATGTTTCAAATGGTGAATTGCATCATTACATCAAAACATGATGTGATGATGTTGTTTGTCATCTCTGTTGTAATCTGCTCGGCCGTTCGCTCTAACCCTCAGTCCCAGAGTGCTGAGCTGTGTCGCCCAGTTGCATCATGGGAGCGGCAGCGGCTCTTCCTCTCCGACAGGAAGTGGGTTCATCACCAAGGAGACGTTTGGCGCCCAGCTGCCGTCCAGAACGACCCCGGTGAAAACACCGGGGTCGAGCCGGAGAGACGGTGAGTTACAGTGATGAAGGTTACGGGTATGAAGGTTAAAATGATGAAGGTTACGGTGATGAAGGTTACGGTGATGAAGGTTACGGTGATGAAGGTTACGGTGATGAAGGTTAAAATGATGAAGGTTACGGTGATGAAGGTTACGGTGATGAAGGTTAAAATGATGAAGGTTACGGTGATGAAGGTTACGGTGATGAAGGTTAAAATGATGAAGGTTACGGTGATGAAGGTTACGGTGATGAAGGTTACGGTGATGAAGGTTATGGTGATGAAGGTTAAAATGATGGAGGTTACGGTGATGGAGGTTACGGTGATGAAGGTTATGGTGATGAAGGTTAAAATGATGGAGGTTACGGTGATGGAGGTTACGGTGATGAAGGTTACGGTGATGAAGGTTAAAATGATGGAGGTTACGGTGATGAAGGTTACGGTGATGAAGGTTACAGTGATGAAGGTTAAAATGATGAAGGTTACGGTGATGAAGGTTAAAATGATGGAGGTTACGGTGATGAAGGTTACGGTGATGAAGGTTACGGTGATGAAGGTTAAAATGATGAAGGTTACGGTGATGAAGGTTACGGTGATGAAGGTTAAAATGATGAAGGTTACGGTGATGAAGGTTAAAATGATGGAGGTTACGGTGATGAAGGTTACGGTGATGAAGGTTAAAATGATGGAGGTTACGGTGATGAAGGTTACGGTGATGAAGGTTAAAATGATGAAGGTTACGGTGATGAAGGTTAAAATGATGGAGGTTACAGTGATGAAGGTTACGGTGATGAAGGTTACGGTGATGAAGGTTAAAATGATGAAGGTTACGGTGATGAAGGTTACGGTGATGAGGTTAAAATGATGAAGGTTACGGTGATGAAGGTTACGGTGATGGAGGTTACAGTTTGTGTGTGTGTGTGTGTGTGTGTGTGTGTGTGTGTGTGTGTGTGTGTGTGTGTGTGCAGCAGACAGAGGGGCGTCCAGCAGCAGATCCAGTGACAAACAGGAAGTGCCCCGCCCCGACCCCTTCCTGTCCATCAGACCTCGACACGACAGCACAGAGGTCGGTCCGGTTCTCACCTTCATGTCAGATGGGTCTAAGAGAATCAACCCAATCAGCTTCATGAACAAATAACAGTGTGAAGTGTCTCTGTAAAGACAAATGGCAGCAGGCTGAACAAGGACAGGGGGGGGGGGGATAAAAAGCTGTGGGACGGTCTCTCTGACCTCTGACCTCTGACCCCTGTTGTTCCTGTGCTGTCCACCAGGTGGCGTCCTGCTGGCTGTGTTGCTGCAGCAGCCTCTGTCTCCCAGCAGCCTCGGCCTCTGCCACCTGCTGTCCATGAGTCCTGACAGGTAACACAACGGGTTCACCTGTGTGTGTGTGTGTGTGTGTGTGTGTGTGTGTGTGTGGGGGGGGGGTGTCATGTTGTTGTTGTTGTGTTGTTGTTGTTGTTTTGTTGTTGTTGTTGTGTCATGTTGTTGTTGTTGTGTTGTTGTTGTTGTTGTGTCATGTTGTTGTTGTTGTGTTGTTGTTGTTGTTGTTGTGTTGTTGTTGTTTTGGTGTTGTTGTGTCATGTTGTTGTTGTTTTGTTGTTGTTGTGTCATGTTGTTGTTGTTTTGTTGTTGTTGTGTCATGTTGTTGTTGTTTTGTTGTTGTTGTGTCATGTTGTTGTTGTTTTGTTGTTGTTGTGTCATGTTGTTGTTGTTTTGTTGTTGTTGTGTCATGTTGTTGTTGTTGTTGTTGTTGTGTCATGTTGTTGTTGTTGTCTCCTCCAGCAGTCTGTCAGCAGGCTCCAGCAGCTCCTCTGGCTTCCTGCTCCACAGTGACAGAACCAGCAGCAGAACCAGTGGAACCGGATCTGGTCTGAGTCCGATCCAGAGTCTGGCAGTGACTGGACTCAACCTGCTGAGCCAGAACCCGAACCAGAACCAGAACCGGCCTGCTGCTGGGACCAGGAGCAACAGGTACAGGTGTCAGTTAGTACTGATTATACTGCTCATAATCAATACTCCCTGAATACTGTGAACCCAACTGTCGTTGAATTCTGTGTGTGTGTGTGTGTGTGTGTGTGTGTGTGTGTGTGTGTGTGTGTGTGTGTGTGTGTGTGTGTGTGTGTGTGTGTGTAGGTCGTGTCCCGGAGCCGTCCTCCTCCTGCCTCTGCTCGATTTCCACCTGACCCGGCTCTGCCAGGCGCTCGACTCCCTCCGCCCCGCCGGCTCCGGTCCCGGCTCCGGCTCCGGTCCCGGTCGGTCCGGACCAGCCGGGTGGAGCGGTGCTGGAGCGGTGGGGGGGCCGGAGGAGGCCGGGTTCAGTCTGGAGGAGACGGGCCTGGCTGCTCTCAGGCTCCTCTACCTGCTGCTGGCCCACAGTGATGAGGTCAGACTGATTTAATACAATAACAATCATCTTGTTTTATTGATAAGATCAAAACACACAAATACACCTGAGACAGAAACTGCAGTCAGAAAAGAAATGAGGAGAGAAAAGGGAAAAAATGGGTAAGAGCACAACCCGCCACTATGAAAACTAATATTAACACCATTGTTGTAATAATAATAATAATAATATAATAATAAACTTTATTTATATAGCACCTTTCAAAACAATTGTTACAAAGTGCTTTACAATAAATAAAAGCATGGAATAAAAACACTAGAAAAACAGAAAAACAACAAAGAGTAAAAAGTAAGCAGAAGTAAATAAAATGAAATGAAAATCATTATAAAAACGGCTACAGCAACAAGATCAATGGAGTAAAAAAATAGAGCGAAGACACAAGGAATAAAAGTAAAACATAACTAAGAAATAAAAATCATAGTAAGAAAGCCTTTACATAAAAATGTGTTTTGAGGAGAGACTTAAAGAAAACACAGAGTTTGCTAGTCTGAGATTCTCAGGCAGGACGTTCCAGAGTTTAGAGCCCAGACCCCCGGTCAGCTTTAGATGCGAGCCGGGAGGTGGGCCCGGTCCGGAGGGCCGGTCCGGAGGGCCCGGTCCGGAGGGGCCGGTCCGGAGGGCCCGTCCGGAGGCCCGGCTGAACATATCAGTGCTGATGCATATTGTTGATTCATTTGACTCGACTCGTTTCATACTGTTCAGTTCTACTTCTTACTGATCTGCTCTGTCCTTGTTTATATTCTGTGTTTCTTTGGATCCTCGGCTTGGAGCGATATTCGATATTATCGAGTATCGCGATATTTCGTGAATATTGCGGATATTTTCCGTGAGTTTCCTTCAATACTTGAATAGTACGATCAAATTTATAGGCTGCTGGTAATAATTATCATTATTATTAACAGCCTATAAATTAGATGTAATTTGGAAGAGATAAAACAAAATACCCCCCCCCCCCCCCCCGATAATATATCACGATATTTTGGCCGGACAGTATCGTGATATTAAATCGTGGATATCGCCCAAGCCTCCTGGATCCTGCTGTCTGTTCCTCACAGGATCGGTGCAGCTTCATGTGATTTTGTCTAAATAATGTCAGAGTTCATGTACAGATAGCAGCACTAATGCTAAGTGTTTTCTGACCTCTGACCTCTGACCTCTAACCTCTGACCTCTGACCTCTGACCTCTCCCAGGCGGTGGAGGCGGTGCTGTCAGAGGAGGAGCGGCTCACAGACGACCAGGTACTGACAGCAACTGACTGCATCTCCACTGCTTTGTTAAACTCTATTGAACTTTATTTCCCTTCCCAGCTCCGCCCGCTCTCTAGGGCTGAATGAGTTTGAAAAAATATCATCTAATTGCGATTATTTTGACTGATATTGCAATTGCGATATGATTTGCGATATTAGAGGGAATGATCATTTTTACATCATGATTCTCATTTTCATTGAAAAACGTATTAAAATGATTATGGTGTGATTTTTGCGGGGATCTGTACCAAACAAAGATGTTTT
>NW_027284213.1:2500-10000 GCF_046629955.1 Centroberyx affinis | reverse complement strand
AATGCAGCCTTTAAAACCAGGAAAAGACACTTATGCCATATCACCATATTACCATATCCACAATCTAAGAGGATATCTAGTCTCATATCACGATATCGATATAAAATCAATATATCGCTCTAATATGAATCGCAGTTTAAATCAGAATTGCATCATTCTGTCATGTGATCACAATTAGATTTTGTGTCAGTAAGGTTCAGCTTTGGGTTCCAGAGGTTGAGTTTGGTTCAGTCAGAGTTTCACAGCAGAGGAGGAAGCAGGTCACAGATCAATACAGGCTGCTGGTCTGGACTCTGGGTCCAGAGTCCAGACCAGCAGCCTGTATTGACAGACAGTTGTGAGTTGTAAGTAAAGGTGATGGAGCTGAAATGACTCCTGCAGTTTCCTCAAACAAGTGAAATGAAGAAGTGGGCGAGCCGCCGTGCAGGGTGAAAACCAGCAGGGTGAAAACCAGCAGGGTGAAAACCAGCAGGGTGAAAACCTGCAGGGTGAAAACCTGCAGCATGTCTGAGATCCACCTGCAGGTCCCCCAGCAGCATGTCTGAGATCCACCTGCAGGTCCCCCAGCTGCTGGCCCACATGCTGGGTCCAGGTGGGGGGGAGGGGGGGGGATCTAGTGCACCGTCCCTTCAGAACAGCCTGGTGGGAGCGGGCCGGTTTGCCTCTGGTGCTTTGTGGAGATCTGCTGCTCCAGACAGACAGGCAGACAGACAGGCAGGCAGGCAGGCAGACAGACAGGCAGACAGGCAGACAGGCAGGCAGGCAGGCAGGCAGGCAGGCAGACAGACAGGCAGACAGGCAGGCAGGCAGGCAGGCAGGCAGGCAGGCAGGCAGACAGACAGGCAGGCAGGCAGGCAGGCAGGCAGGCAGGCAGGCAGGCAGGCAGACAGGCAGACAGGCAGGCAGGCAGGCAGGCAGACAGGCAGGCAGGCAGGCAGACAGGCAGGCAGGCAGGCAGACAGCTTCCCTCTGAGCTCCAGCTGCTCGCTCCTTTAGTCAAACTTTATTAATCCTGAACGTGTCTCACAGAAACACACCAAGTGTGAAGCAGATCAGACGAACGGTTCTCCAGATATGAAGGACACACACACACACACACACACACACACACACACACACACACACACACACACACACACACACACACACACACACACACACAGAGATTCCTTACTTTATAGTATGATGAAGAACAGCAGAATCTGCTTCTAACAGGTTTGAAGGACCCAAGAGTGATGAGACTCACAACACTGTGTGTTGTGTGTTGTTGTTGTGTGTTGTTGTGTTGTTGTTGTTGTGTTGTGTGTTGTGTGTTGTTGTGTTGTTGTTGTTGTGAGCAGCAGTGTGAGGCTCCTGAACACTGGCTCAGTGTCTGCAGGCTGATGTTGACTCACCAGCTCCCATCAGCTCCATTGTGTCTCCAGTAGGACAGAGCAGGCTGCTGAGCTGGAGACATGACAGCACTGTGTCTGTTTACAGTTCCAGTTCCAGTTCCAGTTCCAGTTCCAGTTCCAGTGCAGGCTGGACTGAAACTCTTCTAAAGGGAAGTCTTCAGTGTTCAGTGTGTTCTCAGCCGGCCTCCAGAGTCCAGTTCAGGTTTCTAATGCACTCTAACAGTTTGATAAATCCTCCATGTGAATCCAGGCTGGAAGGTCTTGGATGTTAACATGTTGGTCGAATCAACTGAAAACAAGACGGCAGTTGAAGAAATATTTTGAATGAAATTATTTAAAGGCTAAGCAAAACTGAAGATAAAGCCAACCTTAAAAGAACTGATGAAATTATGAAGTTGTTAAAGGATGATGATGATGATGATGATGATGATGAAGGTGATGATGATGATGATGAAGGTGACATCTTAGACCAGTTGTTCCCAGTGTGGACTTCTTCAGGAGGATCCAGGGATTCCAAGCAAAATGAGGAATAATGTCATTTCTCCTCACTTTCCCCAGCAAGGGACAGGATGGATGAGAAAGTCTGCTGACCACAAGCTTCACTTTTTATTTTAAATTATAAAATTATCTACTAAATTATATCACATGACAAGGTTTGGGAAGCAGCCAGTGTTCAGACTGAGCTCTGCTCTGCATATTGTTTCTGTTTATTATTTCTGTTCATAACTCTGCTGGAGATCTACAGTCATACGGCAGAATTATGTGTCACTAGAAACGGAAATTGAATTATTTATATTTGAATTTGAATTGCTCAACTTGAATAATTGCATTGAAAAAGTGAATCTGAATAGCATAATTTGAAATTAATTTATTCGTTTGAAACTGGATTCCAATAAACTTGAAACTGAATGTAATATTATGAAATTGAATTCATTTGCTCTGAAACTGTATTCAGTTCTCACAATTCAAATTCAGTTCTCGTAATTCAGTTTGGTCTGAACCTGGTCTGAACCTTGTCTGAACCTGGTCTGAACCTGGTCTGAATCTGGTCTGAACCAGGTCTGAATCTGGTCTGAATCGGGTCTGAATCTTGTCTGATCCTGGTCTGAACCTGGTCTGATCCTGGTCTGAACCAGGTCTGGTCTGAACCAGGTCTGGTCTGAACCTGGTCTGATCCTGGTCTGAACCAGGTCTGGTCTGAACCTGGTCTGATCCAGGTCTGAACCTGGTCTGAACCAGGTCTGGTCTGAACCTGGTCTGATCCAGGTCTGAACCTGGTCTGAACCAGGTCTGGTCTGAACCTGGTCTGATCCAGGTCTGAACCTGGTCTGGTCTGAACCAGGTCTGAACCAGTCTCATGGCAGCAGGTGGAGCAGCAGAGTTTGTTGACCTGCTGCAGCAGCTGATAAAGCAGAGCAGAGCCGTCCAATCACAGTCCAGGGAGGTTTCCCTTCCAACCAATCACACAGCAGCTCCTGTGTGGTTGGTCGGACTGTTGGACTCTCTGGACCAGGATGGAGTCTGGACCGACTTCACCACCTTTAACCCACCTGGTCTGGTCCTTCAGATCAAAGTCAGTTCAGCATTATCTCTCTGTCTCTCTCTGTCTCTCTCTCTCTCTCTGTCTCTCTCTCTCTCTCTCTCTCTCTCTCTCTCTCTTTCTCTGTCTCTCTCTCTCTCTCTGTGTCTCTCTCTCTCTCTCTCTTTCTCTGTCTCTCTCTGTCTCTCTCTCTCTCTCTCTCTTTCTCTGTCTCTCTCTCTCTCTCTCTGTCTCTCTCTCTCTCTCTCTGTCTCTCTCTGTCTCTCTCTCTCTCTCTCTCTTTCTCTGTCTCTCTCTCTCTCTGTGTGTGTCTCTCTCTCTCTCTCTCTGTCTCTCTCTCTCTCTCTCTTTCTCTGTCTCTCTCTCTCTCTGTGTGTGTCTCTCTCTCTCTCTCTCTGTCTCTCTCTCTCTCTCTCTTTCTCTGTCTCTCTCTCTCTCTGTCTCTCTCTGTCTGTCTCTCTCTCTCTCTCTTTCTCTGTCTCTCTCTCTCTCTGTCTCTCTCTCTCTCACACCTGCAAACTTTTTCTCATGTAAATTTGTATATATATTTTTTTAAATCTTTCTGACCAACTGAGGGAAAACAGTTGAATTTATGCTGCTGCTCTGCCTGTAGAGACTGAATCAGCTGTGAAGCAACAGACAGACAGACAGACAGACAGACAGACAGACAGACAGACAGACAGACAGACAGACAGACAGACAGACAGACAGACACTGTGTCTGTCTGTTGCTTCACAGCTGAATCAATCTCTCCTCTCTGGTTGGTTCAGAGTTGTTCTTCAGACAGAGGCTCTGCTGTCTCATCAGGTTTCTGAAGAAGTTCATTCCAGTTAGAATGAAAGACGTTTCATCACTGAAATGAAGATGAAGAAGCAGCAGGCACTAGGACCCAGCAGCCTCCCTCAACCCCACTCATCTGTTAGCCTGTTAGCCTGGGTGAGTTAGCCTGTTAGCACAGGTGAGTTAGCCTGTTAGCACAGGAGAGTTAGCCTGTTAGCACAGGAGAGTTAGCCTGTTAGCCTGGGTGTGTTAGCCTGTTAGCACAGGTGAGTTAGCCTGTTAGCCTGGGTGAGTTACCCTGTTAGCACAGGTGAGTTAGCCTGTTAGCCTGGGTGAGTTAGCCTGTTAGCACAGGTGTGTTAGCCTGTTAGCCTGGGTGAGTTAGCCTGTTAGCACAGGTGAGTTAGCCTGTTAGCCTGGGTGAGTTAGCCTGTTAGCACAGGTGTGTTAGCCTGTTAGCACAGGTGTGTTAGCCTGTCTGTATCTCTGACAGTAGTTTCTACAGAAGCCCCTCCCACACTGCAGCTTCACAGAGAGCTGGAGAGAGAACATGGAGAGAACATGGAGAGAGACACAGACAGATACAGACAGACACAGATACAGACAGACACAGATACAGACAGACAGACACAGATACAGACAGACAGACAGACACAGATACAGACAGACAGACAGACAGACAGACAGACACAGATACAGACAGAGACAGACAGACACAGATACAGACAGACAGACAGACAGACACAGATACAGACAGACAGACACAGAAACAGATACAGACAGACAGACAGACAGACACAGATACAGACAGACAGACAGACACAGATACAGACAGACAGACAGACAGACAGACACAGACAGACAGAAACAGACACAGACAGACAGACACAGATACAGACAGACAGACAGACACAGAAACAGATACAGACACAGATACAGACAGACAGACAGACAGACAGACACAGATACAGACAGACAGACAGACAGACAGACAGACAGACAGAAACAGATACAGAAACAGATACAGACAGACACAGACACAGACAGCAACAGACACAGCAGGTGAACCAGTCTGTGGATCTTTACTGTGCAGCTGACTGACAGCAGAGGGGCGGGGCTTGGCTGGCCGTCCTCCAATAGATTAAGCTCTTACGTAAACTTTGCCGTGGTTGCCGTGACAACCGGAAGGCCCAGTCACAGGGGAGAGGGTCAGAGGGGGTGTGGCCACAGAGTCACGGCCGACCAATCAGACTCTAGATAGAAGAACAAGAGGAAGCCAGAGAGGAAAAGAGCTACTGACACTTCATCCTCTTAACCAGCAACAGACAGAGAGACAGACAGGCAGGCAGAGAGACAGACAGACTGACAGAGAGACAGACAGACAGGCAGGCAGAGAGACAGACAGACTGACAGAGAGACAGACAGACAGGCAGACTGACAGAGAGACAGACAGACTGACAGAGAGACAGACAGACAGGCAGACTGACAGAGACACAGACAGGCAGGCAAAGAGACAGACAGGCAGGCAGAGGGACAGACAGGCAGGCAGAGAGAGAGACAGACTGACAGAGAGACAGACAGACAGGCAGACTGACAGAGAGACAGACAGGCAGGCAAAGAGACAGACAGGCAGGCAGAGGGACAGACAGACAGGCAGAGAGACAGACTGAAATGAGAGTTTGAATATTAAAAGACAAACAGCAGTTTGAAGAGTTTCCACCAGCTGACTGATGAGTTCAGTCTGAAGCCTGTTCCACACAGAACCACCTTCTCTCCATGTTCTCTCCATGTTCTCTCTCTGTGTTCTCTCTGTGTTCTCTCCATGTTCTCTCTCTGTGTTCTCTCCATGTTCTCTCTCCATGTTTTCTCTCCATGTTCTCTCTCCATGTTCTCTCTCTGTGTTCTCTCCATGTTCTCTCTCCATGTTCTCTCCATGTTCTCTCCATGTTCTCTCCATGTTCTCTCTCCATGTTCTCTCCATGTTCTCTCCATGTTCTCTCTCCAGCTCTCTGTGAAGCTGCAGTGTGGGAGGGGCTTCTGTAGAAACTACTGTCAGAGATACAGACAGGCTAACACACCTGTGCTAACAGGCTAACTCACCCAGGCTAACAGGCTAACTCACCCAGGCTAACAGGCTAACACACCTGTGCTAACAGGCTAACTCACCCAGGCTAACAGGCTAACTCACCCAGGCTAACAGGCTAACACACCTGTGCTAACAGGCTAACTCACCCAGGCTAACAGGCTAACTCACCTGTGCTAACAGGCTAACTCACCCAGGCTAACAGGCTAACTCACCCAGGCTAACAGGCTAACTCACCCAGGCTAACAGGCTAACTCACCTGTGCTAACAGACTAACTCACCCAGGCTAACAGGCTAACTCATCTGTGCTAACAGGCTAACTCACCCAGGCTAACAGGCTAACTCACCTGTGCCAACAGGCTAACACACCTGTGCTAACAGGCCAACTCACCCAGGCCAACAGGCCAACTCACCTGTGCTAACAGGCTAACTCACCCAGGCTAACAGGCTCACAGGCTAACTCACCTGTGCTAACAGGCTAACTCACTCAGGCTAACAGGCTCACAGGCTAACTCACCTGTGCTAACAGGCTAACTCACCCAGGCTAACAGGCTCACAGGCTAACTCACCTGTGCTAACAGGCTAACTAACCCAGGCTAACAGGCTCACAGGCTAACTCACCTGTGCTAACAGGCTAACTCACCCAGGCTAACAAGCTAACAGGCTAACAGGCTGTCAGTGGTCAGGCTGCAGCAGAAAGTCTTTTAGGAGGAAAGCTCGTTATCTAAAATTACACCAGCTGCTCCACTTTCCTCTTTTCTAGGTGGATTTATATTTAGCAGCAAACTGACGCTTTAATAAAGCTGCTGTGTCCAACACACACACACACACACACACACACATACACACACACACACACACACACACACACACACACACACACACACACACACACACAGGCTGTCTGAATGTTACTGAGTGTTAATCCTGTATGTTAATGGCATGTATTCCTATGTATGTAAATGTTGGCGTGTTGACCTAGATAACGAACACACCAAGAACACAGATAAATAAAAGATGAGTGCGGTTGAGGGAGGCTGCTGGGTCCTAGTGCCTGCTGCTGAGTCAGGCTGAAACATGAAGCAGATGGAGGATCAGATCCGCTTCAGTCTGCTGCTGACTGCACAGACTGCTGGACCAGCAGCCAAATCCACCTGGTCCAGCCGGTCCATCAGGTCCAGCTGGTCCACCTGGTCCATCTGGATCATCAGGTGCACCTGGTCCATCAGGTCCAGCTGGTCCACCTGGTCCATCTGGATCATCAGGTCCACCTGGTCCATCAGGTCCATCCGGCCCACCTGGTCCACCTGGTCCATCTGGATCATCAGGTCCACCTGGTCCAGCCGGTCCGCCTGGTCCAGCCGGTCCATCAGGTCCACCTGGTCCAGCTGGTCCATCAGGTCCACCTGGTCCATCTTGATCATCAGGCCCACCTGGTCCATTTGGATCATCTGGTCCATCTGGATCATCAGGTCCACATGGTCCATTTGGATCATCTGCTCCACCTGGTCCATCCGGTCCACCTGGTCCATTCGGTCCACCTGGTCCATTTGGTCCACCTGGTCCATCCGGTCCACCTGGTCCATTTGGTTCATCTGGTCCACCTGGTCCATCCGGTCCACCTGGTTCATCTGATCCACCTGGTCCATCCGGTCCACCTGGTCCATTCGGTCCACCTGGTCCATCTGGATAATCTGGTCCAT